>NC_138511.1:41863298-42112797 GCF_964252035.2 Podarcis erhardii
CGGCTGGGTAGGAGAACCCTTCAAGCCAATCGCCAAGAGGTGCCTGATAAAACAGGGTGGGGAAAGGACAGAGGGGGTTGGGCAGCTAGGGTGGGGCACATGGGGCAAATCCTGGGAACTGTAATAACAAGAAATTAAGAAAACAGCAATGACAATGCCTCTGCAAACCTGCTTTCACCATCAAAACTCCCTCCTGGAAAATGTAAATACATCATATAGAAGCGTGCTTCTAAGCATGTGCAGAGTGTTTTTCCTTCACCAATAAACAGTCCATTCAGATTTGGGAGGAACTTCACGGCAGAAGTGGTACAATGTCCAAGTAGATTCCCCCCCCCTTTTTTTATTATTCAATTTAGCACCTGCTCTCAGGTTGCCCCCCCAACCCAAAATGATAGTAATAATCCCAGAAAGCTGGGTTTTGATTTGCAGGTCTGCCACAGGCACTCAGCTGTATGACCCCAGGCAAGGAAAACAGGAAGCTGCGTTATGTTAATGTCTTATACCTTTGGTCAATCCAGCTCAATATTGCCTACATTTACTGGCAGCAGCATCTCCAGGACTGCAGGCTGGAGTCTCTCCCAGGTCTCACAGAGTTATAGCCCTCCCCCCCTTAAAGTCTGCATTGCCCCAGAAAAATAAATGCAAGTTTAGGGAGCTATTTGAAGGCAAGGCCGCCTCCCAGCCCTTGGGCTGACTTAAGTTCTTCAGAAAGCTAGGCAACGGAGAGGCTGGAGCCAAGCACAAGGAAAACAGACAGCATCTTGGAATCTCACAACTCACAACAAGGCAGTCTCTTGGATGAGAAGTCAGGGCTTTCATTCTGCCATCCCTGTCATCAGTTTTAGTTCCCCAGTTTTAGTTCCCCAGGCACCAGAGCTCAAGCCTGCCCTTGATACTAAATCCTCTGACTCAAATATCATACTCCATAACCCCAGACAAAGTCAGCCTGAGGTTCTTTTCTGGGTCTGTACCCAATACCTAAAAGAAAAGGCATTTCTGCCCCAAAATAAGAAACCACAATTCTGTGCCAAGAAAAGTGGGATTCTACAGAAACAGAGAATAAACATTCTAGGGGGAGAAGTTGACAGGCACTCTGCACATGCTTACAGGAACAAGCTTCTTTAATAAGCACCGAGCCTGAGTGCTGTGTCCCAGCAGACAATTCAGCAATAGCCCTTAAATGTCAAGCCTTCCCTCTGCAGCTGAGTCCCAGCCTAAGATAGGATTTGGGCTGTGGTCCTAACACCCCAGGATGCTGCTCAACCCAAACTTGCTTTATTGGCCCGTAAAGGCTCCCCAGGAAGGGGAATGTCTGCTGTTATCACCGCATATTTTCCCAGCAGTTTCACCTCAGCGAGGAGCCCCCCCAACCACCGCCCGCCCCCATTGCGGCGCCTGCAACTCCCTTTGTTTTAAATATTATAAAGCAAGCCAGATGCTGGCTCTAATCCTCCCAGCTGGCGAGGATTTGCAAACACGTTAGAAAAAGGCAGCGCTGTTCCAAGTCAGCCCCTCAGCCGCTACTGCAGCTCGCCAGCGCAGCCTTCCCCATCTGCTGCCTATGAAAGGGTATCCCAGCCCGTAATTGGCTTCTTATGTCCAGATTAGGAGCAGACAAGGTGTCTCTCGTTGCACATGTGTACACCTCCGTCCCCCGAGCCATCTGTGGCCTGAGTCAGTGCTGGCAATAAGTCAGGGGTCCAATGAAGAATGTGGACCCTGTGGAAGTGAAAGTGCAGAAAGAGAGAAGAAAAATGGGAGACCAGTTGGCCTGACACTTAGTTCCAAAGCCTACTTCATCTGAGAACGATCTGGCTGGAGAAAACGAAGCCAGCCAACTCCCTGATCTCAAGCCCCTTCCAGACCTGATCCATCAGTCAAGCCAGGGGGCAACTGAAGGAAAAACAGAATCTCCAGTAAAAGTGGTAGGCAAAAACAGATGGGGCTGGGCTGGGCAACGATCTGAGAGATATAAGCTGTTCAGGAAAACCACAGAACCTTCAGAGGCATAACAAACTAGAAGGCACATAATGGACCAGCATAATCCAGAAAGGAGAAGGGGCTTGGCTTGGAAAACCTGGGATGTAATCCCACCTCTGCCATAGATTTGAAACTTCCTAAATCAACATCCTGAAACTCTCAACGGACAAGCACAAATTATTAGTCCTTATGGGTTTATTTATTACATTTATACCCCACTATTCCTATGAGGAGTTCTGGGCAGCACAGATGGTTCCTCTCTCTCTATTTTATTCTCACAACAACCCTGTGAGGTAGGTCAGGGTAAGAAAACAATGGCTGGCCCAAGCCTCCTAGTTTGACAGTCCAACCACTGCAACCACCCTGGTCCTCAGAGAGAACATTGCAATTATGCAGTGCCTGGTGAAATGTCTCCATATCAGAGCCTGGGGAAAAGCTTCCACTCCCTGGAACATGAGGATAAGCAATGGGCAACAGTCAAAGCTTTATCTTTCTCTCATGACTATTATTCCCTATGGCTCTGGGACTACTAACATCCACCTGTGCCTGGTCTACAGAATATCTCCTCTTTCTATCCACCAAGTCTCTGCCAAAAATTCCCACGGTATTTGCAAATTAGGCCAGCAAACAAATATAGGCATATGTTCCTAATTGACCTTACTGAACCTGACTGCACAACCTGGGTTACCTCTATACAGATTTTGAATGTGCACACATGTCTGCATACACCTGTGTATGCCCAGGCAGGCATCCATATAGACCCAGCTTTACTTAGCTCATCCCCACTGAAGAGGAGAGCTAAGGAAAAGAGCCCTGGACATGTTTGCAGCGTGGCACTGGTTTTTAGATGGCACACACTTTCCTAAGAAGAATATCCAACCTTCATAATGTCAGCAAAAGGAAAGAAAAGTACTCCTGTAATACTCTGCTTTCCTACTAATGTAAAAGAGCATTTTTAGGAGACAGTCAACACACCCCTTGTATTTGGTCCCCATGTAGCATTCATTAACAAAAATATCACTAGCTCTTATCACTGCAGAGAAATGCTTGTGAAGATGCAAGTAGTTCCTGTTGAAATATGAAAGACAGGGTTGCAGGAGAGTGGGATGGGAGGGTCCAGGGTCTGAGGACAGGCAGAGAAAACAAACAAAGCTTCAGAGTCATACATTTGTCCAATACCTGCCACCAGATCACAGCCACACCGTATATTAAAAACACATTTAAACCGTATATTAAAAGCACATGGCTTCCTCCAAAGAACCCTGGGAAATGTAGTTCACAGAGTTACAATTCCCAGCACCCTTAATAAACTATAGCTCCCAAGAGGCTGCAGCCAATCCAGGGTGCCTGCCATGTGAAGCTGCCTGAAACATACGTTTGCAAGCACCTTTTTTTGTAAATAAGCACTGACAGACATTTGCTTTGTTAAAAATCATCTCCTTAACACCTGGGGCAGCTTTGACCTTCTCCATCTAACCATGAAGTCTTATATCCCTCTGCATACCCACCCTGGTTATGCTCAGCTCAGTTCATCTAGTCTACAACAGCATAAGCAATGGCATTCACATCTGGACAAGTTGACTAGGAACCCAAATGTTGCAGGGTGGGATGGAGGGGGTGTTTCACTGTACCCAGTAGCGGCCAGTGTGGTAGGTGGGGCACTGCTGCTCTCCTGGCATCCAAAACAGTGTGTCACTGGTGCTTACTGGAGGGACAGGGCTAAGTGCAGGGAGCTTGACACTGTGTAGGCACATAAAGCAAGAGCAAAGGTTGGTTCCACTGCAACTCACCACACCAAATGCACCACACATCGTCCCTCTCCCTCCAGTAAGCACAAGAAAAACTCTGTGTTTGGAAACTGGGTTAAAGGGGTGCCCCACCTACACCACCACACCAGCCATTACTGATTGTACCATGTGGTAGAGGGCACTGAAGTTGTTCCTGCTTATTTTACCAGCTATCTTGGGATGGCAACTCATGAACTCCCTTCGGTATTGCCTTTGTTTGCTCAAGATGCCAGAATCATGAGGTTCCTGGGCCTAAATCTGGCCCAATGAGAGATGTCACTTCTCTACCCTCCAGACAGAGGCAAGGAAGGCAGGAGGAAATAGCATCTGTTGCAAGTAGGCCTTTCCAAGAGACACCACTGTGGGTTGATTCTGTGCATCAGCATAAGTCATCCCCAAAGTCCAACTGCAGCTCCTTTGAAGAGCCAGTAACTTGAACTTGTATCACCAGGCACCAAAGATAAGAAGCAGAAGGTACAGCAGCTGGTATTCAGTGGTACACTGCCTCTGAACCTAGAGGTTTAATACAGTAAACATGACCCGTAGCCATTGACAGACTTCTCCTTATCCTGCATGAATTTCACCAATCTACTTTTAAAAGCATCAAAATTAAGTTTTGCCAAACCTACCAGAAAAATAAGAAATCAAGATAACAAACTTTTTATAAAAGAATTGAAATGGTTTATTGAATATTTACAGATAAATTGTAAACAGAAAAGAACATTGGCAGGATTATTATAATAACCTGCAGTTTCATAAGAGTATTTATTTAAAGTAAATGAATAAATGAACAAATTAAGTTAATTTGGATACGCAGAAGATATTAAAAATAAATTTAAGGAACTGCAGAAAGAGGGGGAAGGAAGTCAAGTTTTGAAATGTTAAAATGACTGTAAAATGATTGAAATGTATAAACCTGAAAATCATAAATAAAATTTAAAAAATAAAAAATAAAAGCATCAAAACTAGAGGCCAACGTTACAGCATTACCAATTCAATGGGGAGTAAACGTCAGATAGGGTGGAGATATGGTGTAGGAAATCCTCTATACAGAACCTGTCCCCTCCCCACGCCCCAATTCTGAGGTTGGGAGTGAAAGGTCAGAATTGAGAGTTTCTGGGGGCAATTCTAAGAGTGCTAGACAACTAAACCTGCCTCAAGAATTGAAACTTGAGACCATCTGTGTTGTCCCAAATATGCAAGAGAACACACACAAAGTGCAGGGGCAGACACACATGTTTAAAGGGAACTCATCCTAGGTGTTGGTTCCCATCAGGGATAGCAAATGCACAGCCAGCTGCAAGGGAGGCACCTGAACCAATGACACTGCCCGCCCCCCTTCAAAGCCTGCCTGACAGGGTGCTTTTCTTTGGCTGTCCTACTTTCATCTATAGAAGAGTGCCTCTATAGCAGAAGGAAGGTGGTCACCTCAGCAACAGCTCCAATTTGTGACTGAAGATGCAGTGAACAATATCAGAAATGCCCTGACACACTTTACCTCTACCCCACTAAACAGCAGCACAGAATAAGTTGCGGAAGAAGAAAGAGATCAGAGTAAGGCAGTCTCTTCATCTTATCCCAGAGAAATGTCAATGTGCGAGGGATGGGGGTTTTTCCCTGACAACTCTACAGTTATGTCACTCCAGACCTCTGTCTTTCATCTGCAAAATAGCATAGGCCTAGCCTCAGAAGGCAAATAAATCTCTGGATGACAGCAGCTACCGTGGTAGAGGAAAACTGGCGACAAGGGAGCGGGCAAGCGTAGCCCAAAAAGGAGAAAGAAGTGGACTAACTTTTTTCTAGAAAGGCAATTGCTGGAAGAAAGCAAGAAGAGTTTCAAATATATATATTAAAGACCAGGAAATGGGGAAATGGGGGGGGGGGGAGAGAGAGAGAGAGAGAGAGAGAGAGAGAGAGAATATCCAGTTCAGCAGGGGAGGGGAAAAGGTGGTTTGTTGATGACCCAAGTCATTGAACATTTTTTGGCACGCCTGTCCCAGGAACACTGGCCGCTGGCCCAGCACAGAGCTGAACTTAAACAAACTCCTGTTGCAGCCATCTGCTTGATTTTAAAATAAGTCAAACAATCTGTTGAGCCGTGGGTGATCAAATTTCCATCTGTGCGGACGCCTGCTCGCCTGCCTGGAGCCTCCGCTTGCCTCTACCAGCCAAACGCTCCCAGCAGCATGTGGCTGCCCTAATTCCTCCAGGAAAAGAAGAAACCGGACCTCCCCACCACCACCACCGCCATCCCCACCCAGACTTCTAACTCAAACCAATTGCTATTTTTACAGCCACCCACCAAAAGCAGTGTTTGGATGGGAGTAGCAGGGAATACGGGATTGCCCAAAGGTGTCTCCCGGCCACATGGCCTTGCTGCATGGGAGGGAGGGTCCATTCCATTCTGCTTTAAGCAGCAAGACAGGTGTGAGCCCTTAAGCAGTCGACAGAGAGGTTTGTAAACAGGGACACAGAGAGCAGCTAATCTACCAAGTATGAGCAGAAGCTAGTTAGGAAACTATGAAGAGATCTCTGGGTAATTTGCAGTGGATTGACAAAGGTTCTCAACTAATAGTGGTTTTAACAGGAGCAAGTCCTCCCTAACCACACCCTGGGGCCCTCCATACATTCTTTTTATTGTACATTCCTGATGATTTCTGTTCACATTGGCATTGGCATGGTTATACATATTAACACTTTTAATACTGTTCGCGCCTGCAAAAGTGTTGGGTCAGATATAGTGCTTCATTTCCAATCAGTGCACATCCTGTAACTTCCTGCTGGATTTCTGTAACCTTTCATAAGACAAACATTCCTGGGGGGTGTCCCCATAGTGCAAAAGTGCCCCTCCTGATGGAAATAACGCAGTAACACTGAGGAAGCATTGCAGAACAACTTTTAAAGCAGAATGATGGGCAAACCGTCCAGTATTAATTTACCACTATTATTGCATCAATGCCAAGTTGCAGAATATATCTGCAAAAAGTGCCAGTCCTTCTCCTCAGGCCACACCCCTCAATGGGTGTTTTTGCCTGGTTGGAATGTGTCCTTAATCTCTGATCATGCCTCCTGCTTGATAGAGAGGAAGGTGCAAGCATCTGTATTAACTTGCTAACTGCACAAAAATAACATTTATAGTCACTGTTGTGCCCATTTTTGCTTCTGGCACCACACATATCTTGCATGTGGCCCTCAGAAGGTTGTCCAGAAGAGAATGTGGTCCTTGGGCTGAAAAAGGCTCCCCAACCCAATGCAAAGAAATGACAAGAACCAGCAGAAGAACAACTGAGAATTTGTATAAAGTTCATTGGAAAAACTCTTGCCCCCAGATGCATACAAACCTGCCACCAAGTTCTGCCCACACCAATAAACAATTAAAAAAGAAAACAGCAGGCAGCAGCACTTGCAGACTGCTGAGTGCACAGTGGCTGACCCAACGCTTTAGAGACTGCACAAGACAAAGCTAGCCAAAATAGCATCCGGGATTCCCATGCGGTAAAAACTGACCCAAGAATATGCCGCCTCTGTATTTTGCAGCCAGATGTAAGAGGAAAGCATGGAAGAGAGACAAAGAGCTTTGGGTGCGGGTGCGGGGTGAGGAAGGGGGGGGGGAAGGTTGCATGCACTTTCCTAGCAGTTGACTCCAGAGAAATCCTTACTGAGTCAAATGCCCAGGGACTAAACAAGTGTCAATCCAGGAAGAGAAAAGAGGAGAGGGAAGAGGTTACTGGAGGCCATGGAAAGAGAAAAAGCCCACTGGGACTGCAAGCTTTCATTAGTCATACACTCAACCTCAATGTGTCTCTCTAAGTCTTTCTCTCTGACCCTCAAGATTCTCCCCAGGTCACACCTACTCACCCCCATTCCATGCCAGATGCTCACTCCCTAGGCTTTACTAGCCCTGCACACACACACCAAACATATTGAACTGTGGTGCCTCTAGCCTCCTGTCCTGCATACAACTCTGATTTTGGTCTGGCTGGAATGCTGTACAAATGCAAACGTTAATTCCATTGTTCTGCCTGTTTTTTCCTCTGGCCCCACCCACTGGCATGCAGTCTTCAGAAGGTCACCCATGAGACAATGCATTCCTTGGGCTGAAAAGGGTTCCCCATTCCTGCTTTTACTGTTGCAGCTGGTCCTAGCATTACTCACTCTAGTGCCCCAGACCCTGAACTTGCCCTTGTGCTTCTGGCTCGCCCTGCCAGCAGACCTGAACTCGTATGAAGACCTTGAGCACCAGCCACCTTCTGAGTGAAGCTCTCTAGTCAGCTTCAAGTTTTGTCTACTGCACATTTATGAATAAACAGGAGCACAGGAGTGGGCAACGTCCTGCTGGAAAGTGGTGTTCGGCCCCGTAGACCAGATTTTTATTCAAATAAAAGTGGCCAGTTGTTAACACATTCTTTTTGTTAAAAGAAGAAGAGTGCATTAATGTGCAGCTTGGCCTTGTGAGTGACACAGCCCCCAATAAAGCACCTGTTCCAAGGCTAGACTGAAGGACATAAGGGAGCTTATGCAGCGGCAGGTGTGGTTCCAGCTGCCTGCCAAGCATAGAAGTCCCATCATGGGCAGCAACAATGAGCCAGAGCCGAGAGGCAGGACCAGACAAAGATTTGCCTGAGCATCACTCTGATTATCAGCATGGCAGAAGCAATGAGGATGAGATGGGGGAAGGGAGATTCTACAAGCAACTGGCCACACTAGGCAGTGGTCCCTGAGCTCACCACCTGGAAGAGTATAAAAGCTTCTCAATTTTGGGAAGGTTGCCAGCTCTAGTTGAAAGAAAGCAGGGGGGAATAACTCTACTCACACTTTTAAAAATCAGCCTTTCCCCAGCCTGGTAGTCTCCAGATATTTTTGATTACAAGTCCCACTGGGCTGAAGACAGTTGTGGTTCAAAACATCTGGAGGGCACCCAGTTAAGGAAGGCACTATCCTGGGACCTCTCACCATTTCAAATTACTCCAATGGGGATTTACCCAAGACAGGGTCTTTGAATGGTAGCACCAGAACATGGGGTGTTTCTGCTAGAGAAAGTTCATTCTATCCTTTTCCTGCTGGCATTCTGATACCAAACAAGGGCTGCATTTTTCTAGATAGCTTTTTGAGCTCTCTAAGTTTCAGAGGAAACTTTGTTTTGCTGCTGTGTGGAGTTTTCTTGCCAGTTTCTTGGCTTTACTCACTGGCTGGTGAACTTAGTTGGCTCATGTACAGTGGTACCTCGGGTTACATACGCTTCAGGTTACATACGCTTCAGGTTACAGACTCCGTTAACCCAGAAATAGTACCTCGGGTTAAGAACTTTGCTTCAGGATGAGAACAGAAATCGTGCAGCGGCGGCGGCGGGAAGCCCCATTAGCTAAAGTGGTGCTTCAGGTTAAGAACAGTTTCAGGTTAAGTACGGACCTCCAGAACGAATTAAGTACTTAACACGAGGTACCACTGTATAATGACTAAGGCTATCACCTGAACAGAAAAATATTGTCCATTAAGCATATGAGTTGGTTAGTAAAATAATCAATGAATTCAATTTGCTTAAATGTGCAAAAACGATACTTAAAAGCAAGAAGAATGCACAGTGTGCAACAGGCATAGTATTAAAAGAGAGATTCCTCCCTAAGTGAGAGAAAAGGAGAAATGCATCTTTTAAAAGTTTGCCATCTGTAGTTTTATAAGTGTGTGTGTGTCCTGATGCCGGATTACTTAAACTTGTTACACTGTTTTGTCCTATTTTATACAATTTGTTTCAGTTTCTGAGGCTTGAAAATGTAGTAGACAAAGTGCCTGCAGCATGTATGTCCTACTATTTGTCCTCTTGACCCTTGACCATCAAATTAGCCATATGGGGTTGACCAGGCAGATCCAGGAAGTAAGAAACACTTTGCTGCCTGATGGGGTGGTGTCCATTGCTTTGCAAGAAATGGTGGTGCAACTGTTCCTGAAAAAACCCTCCCTGCATCTGGAAGTTTATTCCCGTTGCAAACACCCCTTCTAGGGGCAAGGTGCTTGAGAGAGTGCTGGAAGTTCTGGAGAAAACTAACAATGGTTCCAGACAGTAGCATAAAGTGTCTGTGCCTCATCCCCCTGACAAATGAACTATGAGGTGCTGCTCAGAGCGGTTATTTCAAGATTTGGAGCAAAATGCCACCTATGTGTGGGAGATAGGGTATGAGTGAGTAGGCCAGCAGAGTGAGTGGGGAGGCAAGTGGCCAAGGCAGACCTCCTCATGCCCACCCCCACCCCGATTTCCAGTTCACATACCAGCGCTGTCCCCAACAGAATTTAACAATGTGTGCTTCCTTCTGCTGACAACAATGGCACAGGGGAAGGGGAAGGAGACAAATACTTTTTGCTGTTCATTTGATTCCCCATTGCTAATGGCAACAGCAGCAGGGGGATATCGGATTGGGGTGAGCTGCAAAAGAAGTGGGGAGTTACACTAAAGGAGAACTGTGAGGGGCTGCCAACTGGAAATGGGGTGAGGTGGCTGACAGAGAGGCTGGGGGAATTGAAGGGGCTACGAAGGGGGATGTGAAGGGAGCTGTGAGGGGATCACAACTAAATAGAGCTGTGCGGAGTGGGGGGGACTGAAGAGGCTGTGAGGTGATGAAGGAGCTGTGAGGGGTAGCGGGTTGGCAAGCAATGTGAGCAGGGATGTCAGCCCCTAGTAAATCAATAACATCTCAGGAAGAAGGAATGGAGAAGAGCCCATGACAGTGGACAGAGTCCTGGGGATCATGTGCTTTTATTTTTTAAAACAACAACAACAACACAATCAATGTGCAGGCACAGACTCCATACCACAACAGAATGGAATGCAAAAAAGGAAAGATGATGAAAGATGTGCCTTTGGCAGGAGTGAGCGTTCTTGGAAGGAAAAGGGGGGGGAGGGAGGGAGAGAGACTGTGGGGGAGGGAAGGGGCCTCTGGACAAGGAAACCTCCTCTCTGGCTTTTCACTTTAATTTCCCTGGAGCAGACAAAAGGCCTGGGTCCTGCCGCCAGCCAGTCCCAGGCACCAAAAAGCCTTGGCTCCATGCAGCTAAGAGCCTAGCCCAGAAGCAGCACTAGAGAATAAACATCTCACAGTGCGGCTGCAGAGATGGGGCAGGAGCCAGGAGCCACCCGGCTCCTGTAAACAGCCTCTCCTTGGCCAGTCATTGGGCAGACTGGGAATTAGCACTTTACCAGTAATAAATGCAAGGGGGGCTTAGTGAGGCAGTTGGATGGGGGGAGGTTAGGAAGGGAGAGCTGTGCCAGGAGCTGAAGGAGTTGTGCAAAAGTTATCAATGGAGAAGCCAGATGTGTTATGAATGGCAGGCACCAGCCAGAGGCCTGGAGCGCCTCTGCACGTGAGCCTAGTGTGAAGCCACAAGCCAGGCTGGTGCTGAATGCAACTGAAGAGAGAGGAAATAGGGCAGGGTTTAACCCTTCACATCCCACACTGCTCTTTATCTCTGGGCAATTACAGAAACCCATTTCCAGGAGCTGCAGATGAAACCAGGGCACCCAATGCACTTGGCAACGTCAACTATTAAAAACTTGTTTGTGCAGCCCCTTATATTAACAGTATCAGGACCTCCATCATCTCAAATATAAACAATCAAGGTTGAAATTCAAGACTGAAGTGAGTCAAGATATGGAGCAATTCTCCCTCAGTCAGTCTGCCCATGACCTAAGATTGGCTGGGCAGACCCTTCACCATGTTCCACCACCAGCCACTGTACATTATGCAGAGATATGGGGAAAGGGTCTTGTCTGCAGAGGCACCCTGTCTATGGAATGCCCTCCACCCTGGAAATACATATGGCACTGACACCTTTTACATGTTATCACCAAGTAAATACCCATTTGTTTGCCTGAGTTGCAGAATAATATGTGGAAATAAAGTTATTCTTTATTTCCTCTGAGGATTTATGATCTTTATGGATATTGCGGTTTTAGGTTTGTAATGGTGTTTTGTTTTTTTTATCTGCTCGTTTTGGTCTGATTTGGGGGAATTGTTTCATGTATTCTGGGAATGGTAGTTTGTACTATATCCCGCTCTGGGATTTTAGGATGAAGGGTGGGAATTTAAAATATCTGTTCATTTATTTAGTAAGAAGTGCAGCAAAGGGATCCTGAATAATCATGGGATTCTGCATGGTTATAGTTCATATTCGTAAACAGAGGCACCATTGTGGTGCTTGTTTTCCAAAAAGAAGAGGCGCTGGGGCTGAAGCCTGCTGGAAATCACAAATGATACAAACCAGGAAAAAAGCCCAGTATAATTAATGAATCCCTTGCCCTCCAAAGCCAAAGAATAAATGCTAAAACAATAGCAGCTCTTGAGTTCTGAAATGTGAACTTCAAAAATTAGGCCAAGCCCAGTATAACATAACTAACCAAGCAGTGGAGAGTGAGTGTGTTTGTGTAAGCATATGTGTGTGTTTCTGTGTGTGTATGCACACACATACCATCCCCATCTTGCACACCCAAAAGGAAACACCACTCCAGCACCACGCTTGCGGCTTGAGGGAGAGGCTGACAAGCAGATGAAAAAGATGGAGAAAAGCCAGAGCCTCCTTGTTACTTTGCAGATGTTCTGGAACTGAAAAAACAGAAGTGCAGAGAGCATTTCCCCTCTACCCCCCTCCCCACTGCACCACAACCTCCCTCAGCTGACACCGCAGCCAGGATGTCTGGAGTACATCTCCCAGTTGAATCAGAATGTCCTTCCTCCAAACACTTCTTCCCTCCCAAGGCAGGCAATAAAAAGGAATACCGGCACACTTGTGATTTCCCTCCAACTTGGAATGATAAAACTTACAGTGTCACAAAGTCGAAAGGGGACAAAAAGGCCAAGGAGCACATGACATGCCCTGCATGTCTTGCAGATTAACACACACAATACAGGGCAGCAGGGCATGCCACAAAGGGAGAGCAGGTGCAACTCCAGAGTGTGCAGCTTGTGGCGCAAAGGGCTGCCAATGACTCAAGCGAGCAAGCCAAACTTGCCAGCTAAAGAGAAAGGCAAAGGTCCTTCTCAACTGCTCAGTGGATGAAATAAAAAAGCAAAGCATATGCCCTCCTGCCTCCTCACCACTTTGAAAGGTCAGCAAGGGTCCCTTGGGTTCTTGGGAGAAACATTGTTTGGTGGAGGGGTGAAGAGCTGAGTCTGTTCTGTGAATCGAGAGATAATTTCAGCCCCGAGAAAGAGAGAGAGACTGCAGCCAGCTGCTGAGACTGAGAGTTAGTTGTATTTACATAATGCCAGCCAGCAAGAACAGCATTTTAAACCACTGGCCCAGAGAGACACGTCAATAGTTTATTGGCATGATCAGCCAAGAAACACAATCAGTCTTATCACTGCAGCACCCCACCAACACACACAATGCTGTCCAGGTAATCTGTACAAAAGTGGGAAAGGAATATTGTCACTGTTTCCTCCTAAGCAAGCTGCTTACAGTCCAAGGAGGCAGCAAAAGTCTATTGATCCAGTAACTTCATTTCACATGCAGCATTTCAGTTTTGAGGGGTCAAAGGGAGTCCCAAAGCCTTGTAAGTGATGCATTGGCCTAGACTGGCAGGTCAAAAATGGAAACAAGCGCAGCCCTGATATGATAGATCAGTACAAGCATCTGTGAGTCTGCAGCCATGCACACATTTACCTGGCTGTAAGCCTATCTAAGCTCAGACTTATCAGCAAGCAAATACCGTATTTTTCCTTCTATAACACGCAGATTTTTTCTCCTAAAAAGGAAGGGGAAATGTCTGTGCGTGTTATTGAGCGAATGTGTGGTCCCTGGAGCCAAATGGCGCGAGGGGAGGCAAAAAAAATCAGGCAAAAATCAAATCGCGCGTCTCGGAGAAGGGAAACCTGAAAAGAGGAAGTGGCTGCTTTCCTGCATTCTGCCTCAGGGTCTTACTGCCCACCCACCTCTGTTCCCTTGCTGTGTTTGCTCAAACGGAACAAAGAGCAGGGAAAGCCCCTCCCCTCCAGGCAAGCAGAGGGGAAAGCAGAGTGTCGTCTCTGTGCTCCGTGCTGCTGAAAAATGCAGAAGGGAGAGGGAGAGGGAGGGAGGGAGGGAGGGAGGGAGAGAGAGAGAGAGAGAGAGAGAGAGCGCTGGCTGGCTTGGGTGGGTAGGTGAGGGAAAACTTTTGCCTTCCTTTCCTCCCTCCCGTTATACCCCTCTCCTGCATTCTTAGCCAGCTGCTTCTCTGCACACCCCTCTCGTGCTCCTTGTCCGTTCTGTGTTTTTCCTTCCCTCCCCACTTAAAATGTGGTTAAAAAGCATGGATCCACATGGATCCTCAGGATCTTTGCATTGGGTCAGCCCAAATTCATCATCAGATCACATAGCATGTCCATGGCTACAGCCTGCCCCCCCAAAATCACGCACCCACTGTTGCCTGGGGCTGCAATGGTGCAAAAATGTGGTTAAAAAGCATGGATCCACATGGATCCTCAGGATCTTTGCATTGGGTCAGCCCAAATTCACCATCAGATCACATGTCTGTGGCCACAGCATGAAGCACAAAAATGATACATCCACTGTTTCATTCAGAATGTTTTTTCCCTTGTTTTCCTCCTCTAAAAACGATGTGCGTGTTATGGTCAGGTGCGTGTTATAGAGCGAAAAATACGGTACATATAGAGGATTGGACGGAACAACTTGCATCTAATGCCAAGCACTAGATAAGACATTGATACCTTCCCATTATTAATATTAAAAAAGCCTTCACATGCTGGCTGGAGCTGATGGGAGTTGTAGTCCAAAACATCCAGAGGGCACCAGGTTGTTGTTTTTAATTCAATTTCTATACCACTCTTCATCTGAAGATCACAGGATGATTTATAATATAAAAACACAACTTACCTACCACAACAAGCAAAAACAATACCCCCCACAGTTTAAAAGGCCATAGATTGTTTAATTAATCAAAGGCCTAGGAGAAGAAGAATGCTTTTGCCTGGCGCCTAAAGATATGTATCAAGGGCACTAGCCAAGGCTTCCTGAGGAAGGCATTCCACAAGTGGAGAATCACAGCAGAAAAGGTCCATTCTCGTGTTGCTGCCTCTGGACCTCTCACAGAGGCGGCACATGAAGAAGGGTCTCAGATGATGATTGCAGGGTCTCGGTAAGTTCATATGGAGAGTGGTGGTCCTTGAAGTATTGCAGTCCTGAGCCATTTAAGGCTTTATAGGTCAAGACCAGCACTCTGAATTGGGCGCAGAAACGAATTGGCTGCCAGTGCAATCAGACCAGGATTGGCATTATATGCTCAAACCATCTTGCCCCAATGAGCAACCTGGCTGTTGAATTTTCCAAATATAATGTGCTGCAGTGATCTAACCTAGAGATTACCAGAACATAGACAACAGAAGTTAGGCTATCCCTGTCCAGAAAGGGGTGCAACTATGTCACTAGCCTGAGCTGATGAAAGGCCCTGTGTGCTACTAGGGCCACCTGAGCCTCAAGTGACAGCAAAAGATCCAGCAGTATCCACAAGCTGCATACTCATTCCATCACAGGGAATGTAACCTCATCAAGAGCAGGCCACCTTCCATCCATCCGATCTAGGGAATTGCTTGCTAACAGTGCTTCAGTTTTTTTGCTCTCATCCGGTCCATTACTGAAGCAAGACAATGGTTCAGCACATCCACTGCCACACCTGCAGATGTAAAGGAGATACAGTAGAGCTGTGTGTCATCAGTATATTGCTGACAATGTACTCCAAAACTCCGGATGACTCCACTCAGTGGTTTCATGTAGATGTTAAAAAACATAGGGGATAAAACTGAACCCTGAGGAGCCCCACATTGAAGGCTCCATGGAGCCAAAGAGCACACCCCCCAAGCATCACCCTCTGGAAATTACCATCCAAGCAGGACTGCAACCACTGTAAAGAAATGCCACCCACCCCTAATTTGGACCGCCACTCCAGAAGCATACCATGGTCAATGGTACTGAAAGTTGCTGAGATTGGTGAAGGATGCTAAAAGTGAGCTCTTTCGGATGTGCAGTGTCATATTGTGGGTGGGTGGTTATGCACTAAAATAAATTCCAGATTCTTCATCAAAAATTGGGGGTCTGTAGTCTGAATTATGTAAATCAATGAAATCTATATGGATTTGTTTATGTCACAAAACTTAATTTGCTTCTGTAGGGCTTTAGGGAAGAATCTAGCAGATGCATGGCGCACTGAAGCCCCTCATCCATAGAAGTTCTGCTCTGCCCTCCCTGCTTCTAAGATTTCACCAGATAATGCCACAGCTTCCGCAGTCTGAGAATCAAAGGTCTCATGTTATTTTGCTTACACTTACACACCATCTATAGATGTCATTAAAGAGAACAATGACTCAATCAATCCCAACATCATATTGCAGAAGGGACTGATACAAATTATACAATCCTTATTCAGATTTAATTCTAAATTGGTCTGCATTAAAACAGCAAACAATAGCACCAAATGCAATAAAGATAATATGAACATAATGAAGTTCAGTACAGTCCAGGATTATAAATGCAGTCATTAACCAAAAGTTAAGACTGCAAAGCATAGGCTTGAAAGGGTGTGGGTGATAGAAGGTAAAAGCAGGGGCTGGTAAATAAAAGGATTACAAACAAGCAAACGAAAAATCTGAAATGCTCTGTCCAGCTCCTTCTCCCTCGTGAAGATGAGCATAAGAATGCATGAACAAAATATAGAAATTGGGGTACTTGAGATTTCAGGAGGCGTTCCTCAAACACTCACAAGCCTGAGGTCTAGAAACTTATAAGATTCACAGGAAGCTGAATTCTGCACCCACTGCTACATGATGTGTATAATCTGTCTGCCACCACCAGAACACAGAAATAATACCCCAGAGATAATACACACACACACACACACACACACACACACACACACGTGACCAGCCTCTGCCAGGTCCCATCAACTGCAGACCTCAACCCAATCCAAATCCTCTCAGCTGCCCCAGCAGCCTTTGGAACATCTCCCGTTTCCAGCTGTTGAAGAAGGAAACCCCAGCCCACTGAATTCATAACACTGTTTTTCTTGAGCCAAAAAGTGTCAGGCCAACAAAGAGGCCCTGTCCCACACTGTAGCGGCTGCCATGCGCGGCTCAACTTGACAATGACATCACTGGGGAAGGTCAATTTCTCCGTTCAGCTCCATATGAATGGGGAATCTGTCTCCTTGCTCCTGCATCAGCTGTTCATGTCCCAAGCTCTTAAGAGTCCACACAGGGGTAACCTCGTCCTGAGAGCTCAGAGTCCTGGGTTGGTGATAGATTCAGAGATGGTCTACATTGCTAAGATCCACAGGATGCTCCCGGGAAGGTGGGAGGGGGCAGCTATCCCAGGATAAGAATCCCCATTGGCACACAAAGATTCCAGTCGTGTGATTTGGCCACACACTCACAAATGGATATCTTAGAGCAGAAATGCATGAATTCTATTTGTCCAAAACGTTGAGTCATATCCAATGCCAGTCCTACTCAGAGAAGATACACTGAACTTAATAAGCATGGCTAACTCAGGTTCATTAATTTCAATGGGTCTACTATGGGTAAAATTTAGTTGGACACAACACTTTGCTACTGTTTGTATTTCTTTATTACTATGATACTAATAATACATCACCATCAGCATAACAAGAATAGCATAAGCCAGAAATTTTCAACCTTTTTGAGTCCACGGCTCGAATGACCAACTACATTCTTTCTGTGGCACCCCTGGGGGGCTCAGGAGCCCATTTATGTCACCCTTTGCCTGCAGAGCTGGCAGCCTCTCACTCTTTTCCAAACACCCTCTGTGGTGGAGTATTCCCTCAGCCTCCTCTCCTTTCCCCTCTCCTTGGGAGTCCTCTAGACAGCCACAGTTGCCGCCCCTGGTCTCTGAGCTGCCCCCCATCCCAAAGAGAGGTGCCTCCTCACGCTGCCCCACAGAGGCCTGGGAAGCACCCCCTGGCCAGCTCCAGAGGCAACATTCACCTGGGGAGCTTGGAGCCAGGGCTGCTGCAACAAACAGCTATGCAAGCCTTAGGGAGGCAGAGACGTGAGAGGGCACTCAAGGAGGGAGGGAAGAAAAGTGGGAGAGAGGCCAGTGTTGCCCACGGCACCCCTGACCATCATTCAAGCAACCTCAGGGTGCCATGGCACACTGGTTGAAAACCACTGATGTAAGCAAAAGGTGGGTCCCTGCAACCTAATTTACACAGGCAGCAAAATGAGGTGCTCAAAGGAACTACACCACTTCAGACTGCTGGTACATATGGAGTATACGTCACATTTTGACAGCTCACCTACATTTTTTTTTTAAGCCACCTCTCTGCAAGCTGAAAACTAGCACAGGAGAAGGTAAACTAAGGGTTTCTCCACACTTGTGTTTACCCCACCACTTTCTCCCAAGAAAATAGACTGTTTAGGGCTGAATGGGAACAAACAGCAGTTGAAGTTTCTGCATATTGCCATTTGTTCTGATTTAGTGCTAAAGAGATGTTTTTCTGGGGGAAAGTGGCACAGCAAAGGCAAAACCACTCAAATCCATGCCTAGAACACATGGGACAAGTGGAAAACTGCTCAGACCCATGCTCGCTAGGCACAGGGACAAACGGAAGTGTGGAGAGCCCTAAGGAAGAACCCACCTGTGCAGGGAGCTCTTTTTAGAAGGGGGGGGGCATTCAAAAGTGACATCTCTTACTTGCAATCTCTGGATTACATTTGCATATGTACAGACAAGGCTAGGGGTGGGGGAGTACAGAGGATGCAAGAGAAAATGGCAAGAGACAGGAGATGCAATCACTACTACTCATTAGCAGCAAGCAAACCGGGTCAAAAAGTCCTGATCTTGGCAAGCATTTTAATGCATTTAATTTCAGATTCATCCCCTAGTGCAGGATAGGAAAGGATTGTGATCATGTAAATAAGTGTGCCTCAATTTGTTTTGTTGCATGCTCTGCGTTCTTGCAGGGGCTGCTGGTTCTCAACATAACTTGAGCAAAGAGAATTCTGTTCAGTTAAGGGAAGGGTGGATAGGAGGTTTGAAATCAGATATAGCCTGACTCTATGGGTTCTCTGAATTACCATCACAATCCCATCAAAATACCTAAGCTTCCAATGAAGTCAGTCCATCAGTCCATCTGTGTACTGCATCCCTAAGAGGCAGGGTATTTTCCCAGCCCTGCCATTTCTTGTGCTCATTTGAGGACCTTGGACTTTTTGTACACAAAGCAGTTTGATCTTCCATTGAGCTGCAATACTCCTAATTTTGTATTTGCATACACACTATCCATTTAAAGCACATTTAGTTTAAGGTTGCATGGAACTGTAGTTCTGCAAGGGGTCAATTACTGTTGCCAGGATTCTTCGGTGGCGCAGAGAACTGATGAAATTATTCTTGCTGTTATTATCATATTCCACACCCAAACCTTTATTATTTCAATATCATTTTGTAGAGTACTAACTACTGTACAGTTCTAACCTTACAGCAACCCTGTTATGTAGCTAGGGGTGCTTCATGCATCCTGGAGATTTCGCCGAAGAGCTGGAGAAGCAGAACTCTTTTTCGTCATTGGAATCCACCACAGCGTGAGAGGGGAGGGGAGGGGGTTCTGCCTGGGATGCTCAGCTTCCCCAGATCAATCTGCAAGGCTGGGTGGCCTAATGTGCTTGATGGGGATGCGTGCAATGCCAGAGAACAGAGCAGATGGGCTTTACTGGGCTGTGAAATGCAGCAATTAGCTTGCCTGCCAACAAGCAGAGATCCAGCCACACAGACAGGCTTGGGTCTCCCCACACATACCTTTAGCTTTCCCTTGTATTCTCCCCTGCTTTAATTACTTTGGTTTCCCACAAAATATCTACAGAGAGGCAGGAGCTGCATCCCAAGCTTCAACCCCTCTTTTTTTAATGCACTACTTGCTGCAAGAGGAGGGCTGCTGCATCAAGGCATCAAGAGTGTCTGTGACACCGGAACTTCAGCTCTAGAAATCTTCTAGTTCCTATCCCCTTGACACCATTACGCTGACCATAAATCCTGGTGAGTCATCACATGCATTCACTTGGATCTGAAATGGGCAACTTGAAGCTCTAGTGTCAAATGACACCTTTGACCCAACTTCATGTGGGTGGCGGCAGGGGGGATCAGGGAGGAAAGAGGTAACAAAAAGAGAGAAAAGTGGGGCTCACCCACCTTTGTTCTTGCCTCACCCACTTTTGACTTGGGCCCCACCTACTATGAGCTTGCAGCTCCCCCACAACAGATTACCCCAAATGGAATATGGCCCTTGACAGAAAAAGAGGATAGTCACCCCTAATTTGGATCATATTTTTCAATCTATGCTAAAATCAAAGAACATTTGGATTCTACTAACTTCACACTTTATCACCTTCTTGTCAAACCTATCACTTTTCTTGACAGGAAGACAATCTCATCTATTTGATCTCAGCTTTGGGTCAGGTTGCTTTCGTGCTAGGGTCCTTTAGTGCTGCTGAGGTATTGCTTTTCTACAATCAGCTACAAGCAGAATTAAAATTATGGCGCCACATGGCATTTAATATAGCTCTGTATTATCTGACATGGCCTGTCCCATGGACAAGGTCCTTCTACAATGTCTATTTAGACATTAAGTCCCATTCAGCAAAGATCCCCTGTAACTTTGATAGGTAGCTTCTCTCTTATGACTACTTCCTATTCATCAAGGTGTGGCTTTAATGACTGAATTGCTCCTTAATTAGCCAGTTGCTGTTCCCTACAGGGAGATGATGATGACTTAATTTCTATACCACTTAATATATTAAAAGTATCTTTAAGCAGTGTACAGAAAACTGAAGCAACAAGAGACAAAACAAACAAAATATTGCAAAAATTCACAGCTACATATAAAAACAATACATTAATACAAAGTTACTAACATATATCTATCAATATGAATTCATTGTCCTTCTGACACACCCTACCTATCAGCCTTACTTACGAGTCGAAACTCTCAGGACACCCACAAAAGTCTGATAATGAGAAGAGTTCCTGGAAACAGCAGACATCACCCTAGTCTTTCTCTTTAGACTTGTTTTTTATGACAGGCTTAAGGTGGTACTTGCTCAAAGTACTTCCTCATGCTGCTCACAGCTGTGTTCCATTCAGCTGCACTCTCCACACCCAGTTCCAGGTACAGCAGGTTTGTTTCCCAAGGGATCCAGAGGATGGGGAAAAGGCCACCCTCCACACACAGCTCTTTCTTCACTGTCCTTTCCTGCTCCTACAACTCTAGAGACAGACAAGATGGTCTCTGCTGCTGCCAATTCTGCCAATGATGGTTCATGGCAGCAGCAGCTGTGGAAGCTCTGGCTCAATAACTTGGGTCTTGGAAGAATATCAGGAATATAGAGAAAACTCCAGGTCCTAGGGTAAAAAACATCACCCTGTCTGCCTACTCTTGTAAAGGGTTGGCATGGAAGGCTCATCAAAATCATGTCAAAAAACAATTTGTTGAACTCCTTCAGTGATACTCCCTCAATTGCCTTAGTCCACAGTGGTGTGGTAGGGAAACTGTGAATATAAACATCATTAGCCACGGTGTTCACATCAACAATGAGAGGTGTGCAGGTAAGTATATACCTGCAAATTTCACAATTAAAAAATCAAAAGGAAATAACCTGTGAGGAAACAAGCAATTAGCACACACACAGGAAACAGGACCTCACTACTTTAGGGGCACTACATCACGAAAACCAGAATCCACAAGGATGAAACTTCTAACTATAGAAACAATAGTAATAAAAACCTCAGTGTTTCTTTGCCAGTCCGTACTGCCAGACTGACACTATAATTACATGTTAAGTGAAAAACAATCACCTCAAATCAGTTCTGACAAAACAAGAGAGGACAACACAGAAACAACTAGAATGGCAAGAGGTTGGCAATGATGTTGCCCAGATTCTCCATAAAAATTCAGGAAAGAAATGGAAGGAAGGCAAGTTCAGACTAAATGACTCTACCATTTATCAAAAAAGCAGTGAAGTGGTATATATGCTAATATGGTGAATGGAATATTGCACCATTATTCTAAAGTGTTCATTCTAATTTATAAAACTTCTGCATGGGAAAGAAGCTAATAAGAAGCCATTTCAGAATCTTTGCTAACCTTGAAACACTGATTCAAACTGATACAAAATTTTGAGATATTCATGGAGGTAAAGGATCTCAATGGCTACTAGACATGGTGGAAGCTATGTTCTGCCTCCACAGTTGGAAGCTGTAGTGCTTCTGAATATCAGCTGCTGGAAACCACAGGAGGGGAAGTGTTGCGGATCCTGGTTGCGGGTTTCCCATAGGGATCTGGTTGGCACTGTGAGAACTAAATGCTAGACTAGATGGGCCATAGGCCTGATCCACCAGGGCTCTACTTATGTTCTTATGGAACATGACTGGCAGAACACAAAACCACAAAAAAGAGCCAAAGTTCACCTGAGGTCAGCTACTTCCTAGGGCCATCCAAAAGATCAACCTATGCAACCCAGATCACAATATGGCACCAGCGGAAAATTAAGTGCACTGCAGAAAACTCTATTTGCAAAGAAACCAGCTCCCAATTAGAACAGGTGATAAGCAACATAATTTGTGTGGGCAAAGAAGCTCTCAAATCATCCACAATAGCTAACTTAGTGCAGAATTACTTCTCAACCCCCAAGATACAGTGGCGCCTCGCAAGACAAAATTAATCCGTTCCACGAGTCTCTTCGTCTTGCAGCTTTTTCGTCTTGCGAAGCACGGCTATTAGCGGCTTAGCAGATTAGCGCTATTAGCGGTTTAGCGGCTTAGAAAAAAGGGGGGAAAGGGAAAAAACTCGCAAGAACTCGCAAGACGTTTCATCTTGCGAAGCAAGCCCATAGGGAAATTCGTCTTGCGAAGCACCTCAAAAGACAGAAAACTCTTTCGTCTAGCGAGTTTTTCGTCTTGCGAGGCATTCGTCTTGCGGGGCACCACTGTATTAATGAGCCAAGCACTGAGCATGAGCAAAATGTCAAGCTCATCCTCTAAACCAAACTTTGCCAACCTGGCTCCTAATAGATGGACAACACCCATGAGCTCTTGCTGGCATGTGCTGGGTGGGACTGATGGGAGTTGTAGTCCAAAACATTTGGAAGGAACCAGGTTAGCCAAGGCTGCTGAAAACCAATTACACTGAATGCAATTCCATACAGAATGCTTTTTTGTGTACACCATCCAGGCAAGAACAAGCTTTTAATGCTATCACATTGCCACTCAATTCTTATTACATGCTGCCCATACAAAGGTGTGCCGCACACAGGTGTCCACCAGTCCAGGATTCGTCTGTCTTTTAAAAGGCCACTAAACCCAGCCAAGCCTGACACCCACCCCTCCAGGCACCAGCTAAAGAACAGCAAAGCCCCGGCTGCTCTGCAGGAACATAAAGAACACCCAGCTGCAGCAAACCTGCCACTGTTATCCCCAGATGCTCTCCCCCCACCCCACCCCAATGGCTTCCTAGGCGCTTCATGACCTTCATGGCTGCCCTTCCCCAGCTGTTCCACATCAACATATTTGCTCCTGCAGCCGCTCAGGCCTGCAAGCTGCTATCAATCACATCCGAGAGCAGAGATGCCTTTAAATGCCACACCAGGTCTCTGCTGTGGAGGTTCACATGGACTGTCACTCACCTTGTCCCTCGGCATCAGGCCTGGAAAAGAACAGATGCACACATCTTCACTTTGCCTGCCTCTCCCCCAGGCACACCGTCAACTTTACAACTACCTGATCTTGTGAATTAACTGCAGCAAATGCAAAGGATGACGATGACGCATTCTAGGTTCCAAATACTGATGCCTCTGACCTTATCTATGGTTGATCACACTAGCAGCATCTTTGGAGGAGGGGGGAAAGAGAGAAAGAGAAAGAAGGAAGCTGCATAGAGAGAAGGGAAGGTAAATAAAAACATAAAAGGAAAAAAAACCTTTTGAATGTAGTCTGCTGTTGTAGGTTGGGATTACAGATATTTTCTGGGTCTGGCAACTGGGCTTTATCTCAAGCAAGGTACTCTATAACTTAAACAGTCATATACTGTACTGCATTATGACCATTTGAAGGGGTGCTCTTGCACTAAAGTGCAACAAAAGCAGGACAACATAAACTGGAATGTTTGTTACAGGACTTCAGCAGGAAGCAAAGGGACATGCACTGATTGGAAATGAAGCTGTTATGTTGCAGGTGCTAACCATGTTGAAAGCAGGATTGCATATAACCACCCCAATACTATCATGAGTACAAATCGTCATGAATACCCAATAAAAAAGACATCTGGAGAGGTGCCCTAGGCCTAGGAATGATAATGGAGATAGAATCTCCTTCCTTGCTAACTGTTCCCACCCCAAACAGGGGCTCCTGCCCCCCTAAAAATTTGATGGCACTGCCTGGGAATCTAAAATATGAATTCAGCCTTGCAAAAACATGATACTGGCATGGATTTGCTTGAAATATGTTTCCAGTACTGATGTGTTCTCTCTTTCACTTACCATTTCCCTTGACACAGAGGTTGCTGGGGAGCACCCTGTCTAAATGGGCAACCCCATTTCTTTGCTGGGAAAATTATGCAAAAGGAACTTTTGTGCTAAGGATGGCCCATTGTACTAGGAAAGGAGATTAATCTTTACAAAAAGCAGGCTTTGACTCAGGATTTGTTGAGGCGTACTGGCCTTTTAAAAGAAAAGAAAATTTCTATCAAGCAATTGCCCTACTTTTACTCCCAACCCGAACCCTTGAGGTGTGCTTGGAATTTTTAAGTGTTAACAAAGCACAGACAAAAAAAATTTAAAAAGGGGCAAACTTGCAAAAGAAGTGGGAGACTTATTGGTCTTCATGCATCAGTCAATACAGCATTATCCAGTCTTTTGCCCTCTTCCAGACAGAAAGAGGACTTGGGAGCAACCTTTTTAGAGGCACTGTCTGGTTTGTGTGGAACCAAAAGGCCTTTTTACATGATTACAAGAGACAAGAACCATCAAAAGAACATCAGCCAAAAGAGGAGAATAGACTTGCCCAATTAGCCGAAAATGTACTCCAAAAGAGCCCCGTCTGTCTCCTAAATAAAAACTAGCATCTCCAACAATCCAGCTAGTAAATACAAAGAAAAAATAGCTTTATATAGAAACTGTCCTGGGGTTTCTGGATATGAGTTGGGGGCTGGAAAAACTGGCAGGGGCTTCACTGGTTTCCCAACTCTATTGTTACACAGCACCTTGCCTCTGCTTGGCCCTTCTATGATGTTTCCCACTATCCCCCATGCCCTTCATCTTTCACACACTTCCTTGCATGAAAGGTACTTGGGAGAGTTGCAAGTTCAGAACTGTGAGTCAGCCGACAGAGCCAAAGTGGAAGTTTTTCCATGTGCCTTTCTTGAAGCAGATGCTCTCCTCATTGCCAAAACAAGCAGGAACTGCTGTTCGGCAGCACTACAGCATGCCAAAGAGAAGAGGAGGGTGGAGAAATTACAGTGCTGTGACACATGACAACCCATTTCCCACCCACCCACATTTCACATACACACCCCAAGGGCCAAGAAATGATGCCTGCATTTGATAAGTGGAAAACGTTGGGGACAGAAGACCACCTGAAGTCCTGAACAAACACTCTGGTGGCAAAGTGCCACTGCTTTGCTTAAGTGACATGCTGAGCTCTTATTTCTCTCCCCACCCTCCCTTCCTCCCCACAATCCCTTCCTTCTTGATAACAAATGCTACAGGGAAACAGATGTGAGTGTCTCCTGCTGACATTCATGCGATGACAGATGTACTCTGCAATACTTCATGTGTGGGTAAAAGACTCCAGCAGCACCTGTTCCCTTTCCTGGTAGAAATATGTATGTTCTGCAAATAAGCCCTCCATGAACTCGTGACATTAGCCAGAGCAAGAAAGGAAAGCCCAGTTTAAGAAAAACAGCAAGTGAAAAGGCAGCAGGAAAAGGAACCCAAACATCTTAACTGCTTCAGGGGCATCAGGAGATACAGAAAATTCCTGAATGAAGAGGACCAGGGAGTGACTTTCACCACTGGGTCAATTACAGAACACAAAAGCAGCTCACTCCATTCTACAACAGACTTGCAAGTAAACTCCCAGTCAAGAAACTCTTTTTTCATAGCCCAAATTAGCCCAAATTAAGCTTCTTGATTTCCTATGTTGATTAAAACTTGCTACAAGCCAGTAGAAAGATAGCTTTTTACATGCCTGTACCATAGTACTGTTACAAGTTTGAGTGGAGCAAGGTTCCCCTAAAAGCTCTGAATTCAGTAAAGGAGTTAGAATTTAAGAAACCTCATAATTTCTAGCTTTAGTAAGTGTTGGAGTTCAATCAATCGGTTTAGCAGTACAAAAATACAGAATGGACTTGTTTTCCTGACTAAGGAATCGCCTGGGGATGGGCCATTATGAAACAAACGCTGAGCCATTAACCCATCAAGAAAGCCATCAGCAAGGCAGGACTCTCTGCCGGACACAGAGTTGGGAGACTCCACCTTGAGCTCTGGGTAATTAGCAAAAGACAATCCCAGAATTGGGAGGGGGAAGTTCCCAGAATTGCTGTGAGTAATGAGGTAAGCAAAAAGGAAAAAGTGTCTATTCTACAAGCTGGAGGTCAGACATGATGTATGGAGTCCCGTGGAATCTGAGGCTGCAGCAATAATGGGAACAGGACCCTCTTGGAATGCAGTCTCTCCATCTGGACACTGGTTGCAAATATGTGAAAATAAACCATACAGCATAAAGACACCACAGATTCTGCTGTCTCATTGTCCCCAAAGGAAACACTCTGGTAAGTGCACCAGCAACCCCTGGAATCTCACACCACTCATGGAGATTGGGGTGGGGTGTAACAGTCTTGAATTCAAGGGCATGATTTGAACATAACGCTAAGCTGAAGCCAAGAATAAACCATGATTTAACCATGAGTTGCCCCACAGATGACCAAACAAATCATGACCTATGCCATAGGAATATACAAAGCAGCCTTACACAGAGTCAAAACATTCTAGCTCAGTATTGCCTACACTGCTTGGCAGCAACTGTCTGGAATTTTTCCCAATCCTACTTGAAGATGGCCAAGGGACTTTAGGAACTGATGTTTTCTATGGACTCCAACAATGTATGGTGCTCCCCCTCAATACGATGAGGATTATTTAATATCTGTCTAATTAAATGTACAGCCCCAATTCTGGCATTTGAAGCCACCAGCATTTTAAACATTTATTCTCATCAAGCTATAAATTTTTAAAGGATCACAAAACTTCCAAAGGCAGCACTCTAAAGAAAGTACAACTTGAAGCAGAACCTCTTAAGGTGCATTAAATTATGATTTATTTAGCCCAACACTTACAAGCCCTGTTTCCCATGTGATAGAGGAATCACTTTGTAACAGAGCATATATAAAAACTTAAGTGTGATGTTTTGCTCTACACAGTCCTTGAGGACGACTGAAAAGTGACTGCAGGAAAAAATAGATGCACCTGGATGCGGGAGGATGGTTCTGTGTGCCCAACTACAGGAGCCCCAAACGGAAGAGACAGCACTGTCATCAAACTGCAGCAGAACAGGGACGGAATAGAGAGCCGTCACCAGCTCTGCTGCAAAGCCAGGATCCTCCCTCCATCAACTGTAATATGGCAGCAGCCATTTCACCAGGCTATAACAGAGGAGAGAAGAAAAGGATTGAAACACCACTCCATCAACATGGCTGAGAGATCAGTAGGTTTTGGCTCCTCCTTTTCTTGACCTTCTCCACCCCAGCTGGGTATTTTAAGAATTTGTAACAAAGAACTGGTACCTGAGTTGGTCTATTTTTCCTCCCTCCCAATTCATTTTCCTTCTGTGTTGTGTTCTTTTTATATTGTAAACTTCACATCTGGAACTGTTTTATTTTTAGTAATCTGCAAACTGCTCTGATAGGCTTTGGGGACTGAAGAGTGGGATAAAAATTCATTAATTAAATAAGAGGGAAACTGATAAAGCCCATAGAATGTTGCTTCCTTTTCTGATGTTTTTTTAACACAATTAAAGTAAGGATGGAAATTCAGCAGCACGTTTTCTTTCCCCAGCATGGAGATGAAATGATAAGTTTGCCTGCTGGATTCCTGACTGTCAGAGGAAATTTGACAAAAGGCTGGAAAAATGTTGGCAATGTTAAAGAAAGATTTTGAAAGCTTGGTTTGTTTTCCAGCTGATCTTGCAATTTGCTTTTGTGGCTTAATTAGCTTTCATTAAGGAATCATGCTGGATTCACACTTAATACGATATCAAAGTTAAAACAAACCAAGGTTCACAATCCAACAACAAACCATGGTTTCAGAATAAAAATAAAAATAAATAAAAAATTGTTCAGTAGCACCTTAATATAGACCAACTAAGTTTGTTCTGGTAAAAGCTTTTGTGTGCATGCACACTTCTTCAGATACACGAAAGCTTATACCAGAACAAACTTGGTTGGTCTATAAGGTGCTACTGGACAATTTATTTATTTTTATTTTGACTGCATCAGACCAACACGGCTACCTACCTGAATCTAGAATCATGGTTTCAGAACACAGGTTGTTGGCAGTAAACAAACTATAGTTAAGCTGCTATACAGGATTCAGACCATCAAACAAGCCATGGTTTTCCGGCGACAGAAAATTCATTCTGAATCAGAGTTCTAACATGGGTCAGAACTCAACATCGAACCTACCAAGTCGCGATAGCAACAGCGAAGAGGACCTTCTTTGCCACCTCTATTGCATCTGCAGAAAACAGTAGCAGCGGAATCTTTTAGGTAGTTCGTAATTTAACAGAGCCACCTTCACAATTGGGGCCTGGTGAGGACACCAAGATCTCCTGCAATAATTTTGCATTTTTTTTAAATTTTTTATTTTTTGCAAATAAAGTTGTTCAGATTTAGAAAGAGGTAGACTCCACCATAAGAGCAGGACTGGGGCAGGAGAGTGCTAGAGTCCTGTCTAGTCAAGTTGCATGGGATCAGTTCCAATCTGTTACCTCTGAGGATGTGTTCAAGCTGCTTGGACAAGTGAAACTGACCACCTGTCTCCTTGATCCTTGCCCATTCTGGCTCATAAAAGTGAGCCAGGCTGGGCTGGGTGATGAGCTCCACAGGCTGATAAATGCTTCCCTCTGTGAGGGAGTCTTCCCAGACCCGCTTAAAGAAGCGGTTATTAAACCACTTTTTAAAAAAATCATCTTTGGACCTGGCCACTATGGCCAACTATTGCCCAGTCAAATCTTCCATTCTTGGGCAAGGTGTTTGAGCATGTGGTCACTGAACAGCTCCAGGCATGCCTGGAGGATACGGACCATTTGGATCCCTTCCAATTGGGATTCAGGCCTCATCATGAAACTGCCCTGGTCGTGCTGGTCAATGATCTCTGGCAGGCTAGGGACAGAGGTGAAAGCTGTTTCCTAGTTCTGCTGGATCTCTCAGCAGCTTTTGATACCACTGACTATGGTATCATTATGGACCGTCTAGGGGAGATGGGAGCTGGAGGCACTGTTACTCAGTGGTTCTGCCCCTTCCTCCTAGGCCATGTCCAGAAAGTGGTGTTGGGGAATGAGTGTTCAGACCCCTGGGCTCTCACTTGTGGGGTGCCTCAAGGCTCTGTCCTCTCCCCCATGCTTTTCAACATCTGTATGAAGCTGCTGGGAGAGAGTATCTGAGGGTTTGAGCTGGGTGTTCACCAGTATGAAGATGATACCCAGTTCTACCTCTTGTTTAAATCAGAACTAGTGAAGGCAGTGAATGTCCTGTGTGAGTGTCTAGAGGCGGTTTGATGGCGCCTAATGGATTGAGGTTGAATCCTGACAAGACAGAAGTACTGTTTTGGGGGGACAGGGGGTGGGTGGGGGGACTCCCTGGTCCTGAATGGGTTAAGTGTACCCCTGAAGGACCAGGTGTGCAGCCTGGGAGTTATTTTGAACTCACAGCTGTCCATGGAGGTGCATATCAATTCTGCGTCTAGGGCAGCTGTCTACCAGCTCCATCTGGTATGCCAGCTGAGACCCTACCTGCCTGCAGACTGTCTCACTGGGGTGGTACATGCTCTTGCTATCTCCCGCTTGGACTACAGCAATGTGCTCTACGTGGGGTTGGCTACCTTTGAAGGTGACTTGAAACTACAACTAATACAGAATAAGGCAACTGGGAGCAGCTGCCGGGACCATGTAACACCGGTCCTAAAGGATCTTCACTGGCTCCCAGTACATTTCTGAGCACAATTCAAAGTGTTGGTGCTGACTTTTAAAGCTCTAAACAGTCTTGGTCCAGTACATCTGGAGTGTCTCCATTGCTCAGCCCAGACACTGAGGTTCTCCTGCAAGGGTCTTCTGGCAGTACCCTCACCATGAGAAGTGAAGTTACAGGGAACCAGACAGAGGGCCTTCTCAGCAGTGGCACCCTCCCTGTGCAATGCCCTCCCATCAGATGCCAAGGAGATGAAGAACTACACAACTTATAGAAGATATCTGAAAGCAGCCCGGTATCAGGAAGTTTGTAATGTTTGACGTTTTACTATGTTTTTATATGTGCTGTAAGCTACCCAGAGTGGCTGGGGAAACCCAGCCAGATGGGCGGGGTATGAGTAATAATATTAATAATAATTAAAAAACAAACAAACCCCAAGCCAGTGTTTCTCAAACTAAGCAGGCCAATCCCATTTGCAGACTGAGGGTGAGAATCAGCTACTTGCCCAAAGCCAGGTGGCAAGCACATGTAACTCAAATTTAAGTTTATGAAGCAACACTGATTCAAATGTAAAAACAAAAAACATGTAAGGGTTGTATCCAATGTTAGTTTTACTCAGAGTAAACCCAGTCAAATGAATAGGAATGACTAACTTGGTTTATACATTTCAGTGATTCAACTCTAAGTAGAACTTAGCTGATACTACCCTTAGTTTTTGTCTTACCCAGGGTATGGATTAGGTGCCTATCCCATATAAAGGAGCTGCAAAACTCACTTAAGTAAAGTGCAGGACAATGTATTGGGCATATCTACATTGTTTTAATCAGTTTCTCATAGTTTCTCCCAAAGAATCTGAGATGAGAATTGTAATTAGGTGAAGACACTGAGAATTTGCCCCCTGCACAATAATAGAGTCCCTAAAATTCAGGAGTGGGGTTTCCAAAGTGGGGAATGCATTCAATCAGTTTAAGCCTGCAGCGCAGATTTGCCCAGGACTTTCTGTAGCTTCACTTTCAGTTTCTCTACACTAATGGTAACACAGGAAGCTACCCTATACCAAATCAGGCCATTGGCCCATCTTGTTCAGTATTGCCTACACAGATTGGCAGCAGCTCTCCAGGATTTCAGATTGGTGACATTCCCAGCCCTACCTGGAGGTATCAAGAGATTTAACCTGGCACCATTTACATGCAAAACAGATGCTCTGCCACTGAGCTATAGCCCCATTGTGCATTTTGCTGCAGTTATAAGAGGGGCTGTTTCCAGAGGATTCCTATGCAGCACAAATCAATCACATTTGTTTCTCTGTCTCAGCCTCCTCAAGGCAGGCAGTGTGTGCTGATCCTGTGACTCCTTCAGCAGCTGCCCCAGCAAATTGAAAGAGAAATGCTAGAAGCTTGCCAAGCATAAAGGAACAGCAAAGTACATTCCTAGGCCACACCAGATAGAAGAGAACTCTTAGTATAAAGCACCTATTGCAAGCAAGACGACTACTGTGAGCAGAACATAGGAAGCTCCCTTTCCCCAGGTCAGATTTTCTGCCCAACTGACCCAGTGTTACCTGCTCTGACTGACAGTGACTCTCCAGGATCTCAGGCTGAGGAAAGTCACTCTACTCACCTGTTATTTGCCCTTTTTACTGGCAACTGACTCTAGTACCTTTGGCATGCAGCATATTGTGGTCCCTCCCCAAGAAGTCCTACCTCTAGGATGGAGAACCAACAGGTGTTTGTTGACTCCACTCCCAGCAACACCAGCTGGCATGGCCATCGGTTGGGGATTACTAGAGTTGTAGTATGACAATGTCTGGTGACACACGCATTCCCTATCTGGGCTGTATACAACATGGGACTCATGTATCTTCAAGCAGGCGTAAGAAAACGTTTTGGCCCAGTGGAGCAGAGCTTTATCTCCTCCAACCCCCACAGGCCAACTTTGACAAGTGGCCACCCCCCTGTTAGTCATCTGATGTCATGATAACTCTTTGCAGGGGTCATGATTACTCTCTACAGAGAACAAACTGGAGAAACAGCACCAAGCAAGACTGAACTCTCCACTCATCAGCAAGGGAACTGACATTTGCAGCCAAACTGAGCAGGGTTTAACCCCCCCCCCACGTTCATCAGCTGATAAGTAGGGGTTAAACCCTGCTGCTTTGGCTGTGCATGCCAGCTCCCTGTGGGAAACTGACAGGTGCAGCTAACAGAGAACTGAACCCCACCAACCCTAGCCCATCAGCTGACATCACTCACACATCAAAGTTGTGTCAGCTGATTGGCACATGGGCAGGGTTTCAGGGTAAATGAACTTAAGGGCCAAATTAGACCCCCTGGTGACTGTCTCACCTCATAGCAGTTCCCATGCTGGCTCTGCTTGTTTACCCAGTTATGTAAGGCTAACAAGCATTTTAATAGGTAATTTTCATATATGTGCATGAGTGCACATGTGTGTGAGAGAGAGTGTATGTTGTATGTATATTTGGATTTTTTTAGGTCAACTTGTTTTAACTTCTGACTTTTATTGAACATTTGAATGCATACTTAAGATTCTGTGTAAATAGTTTTGGCAATTAAGTGACATACAAATTTTACAAATAAAATTATCTACCCCTGCTCCTCGTACTCTGAAAAGCGAGAACTGTCACAACCAGGATTAGAGTCTTCACATCCATTGCTTCAAGGCTTCTAAGCAAACTTCCCCACAAGATATATATGGATTTCCTCACCCTGCCCAATGTAATCTCTTAAGCACTGAGGAGGGTGTTGCAAGGCACAGGTTCTCCATTTGGCTCTTTGTTTTGCTGGCTAGTTTGTCAGTTTCCCTGTTGGATAGCAGCTTTACTTTCATATTTTAATTGCACTGTATGAGGAAGTACTTTATGTCCTTTGGAGCAGAAATAGTAAGACACAGTAGTCTCTCCAAAACACCATCTCCTTTGGGGGAGCCTGACCCACAACCAACCCCAGCTGGTCAGTCTTTGAAATAAAATCCAGTAAGGTGCTCAGTCAAAGCAACCCTAGCAATGGCAAAACAAGAAACATATCAATAGTTTAGATAAAAAGCTCTTTTTGCCTGAACACCACTAAGCATTCGAACACTTACAAAACACACCAGCTAGATACAGAGTACAGATACATTCCCATTTCACAGATATCTGTACTGTATTGAGTTTGCAGCAATGATGCATCTGACAGCAACTGTTTGAGCCAGAGCCCTGGCATGGAACATTCCAATTACTTGGGGAACAAAGCAACAAAAGGTTCACAGTCCAACTTCTGGGATAGAAGAGATAGCTGTCTGTTTGACTGGGATTAAAGCCCCATGAAGTACTTAGGGAAGGAGGAGCTGCGTGGGGGCTGGGTCAGGCCTAGATGGCTGACCGGGAGGAGGTCCTAGAAGCAGAGATGACTGGTGATCACAAGGACTGGTGAAGCAGAATGCAAGGGAGATCAGAAGTTAGCCAAACCAGAGCCCAGGACAGCCAAAGGCAACTAATTCCAGTTTTGTCCCCAACCTCCTCCCTGCTGACTTCTGCAAGGGCAGCATTGGGACTAAAGAAGAGTAAGCCAATGCCACCCCCTGGACTGGATGCAAGTAAGAGGCAGGCGGGTGGGGGCTGGCTGAGCACAGGCTGAGGTTGGTGGGCAGCAGCCTCTGCTGCCTAAGGGGCAGAGAAACTAAGAGACAGAGGGCTCACTTGGGAAGATAAAAGGGAACAAGAAACACATTACGAACCACTGAGAGAAACAGAGGGATTTACACAGAAGTTTTAGGAACAATGGGATTAGGGAACCAAAGGTATGCATGGTGCGGAGAAAGTGGTTAGATGAAAGTTGTCTCCTTCCCTCATAACACTAGAACTCATGGACATCCAATGAAACTGAATGTTGGAAAATTTAGGACAGACAAAAGAAAGCACTTCTTCACTCAGGGCATAGTTAAACTCTGGGATTTGATTTCCCCAAGGTGTAGTGTATGGCTTTAAAAGAGGATTGGACAAATATATGGAGCAGAAGGTTATCAGTGGCTACTAGTCTTAATGGTTATGTTCCTATCCCCACTATTGGAGGCAGTATGCCTCTGAATGGCATTTGCTGAGAATCACAAATGTGGAGAGGGCTGCAGCACACTCAGGGCCTGCTTTTGGGTTTCCCATGGGCATCTGGTTGGCCACTGTGAGAAGAAGATGCTGGACCCAAGGTACCACTGTACTGAACTTCACATATACTGATTTGAAGCAACCACAGGCTTTGCTTAAGTCTGGAGCTGCAAAGTTCCCCAGAGCTGATTTGAACAACCATGCTAAAAACCAATGCTTGTTCAAAAGAGGACTGCTAGCCCCACCGGCTCAAGGCAAAATGATTTTCAGACAAACAAAAGAATCTGAATACAAATGTCTCAAAGCAGCCTATCTCCTCCCAGTACTGAATGTACAGTGGTACCTCAGGTTAAGTACTTAATTTGTTCCGGAGGTCCGTACTTAACCTGAAACTGTTCTTAATCTGAAGCACCACTTTAGCTAATGAGGCCTCCTGCTGCCGCCGTGCCGCCAGAGCACGATTTCTGTTCTCATCCTGAAGCAAAGTTCTTAACCTGAAGCACTATTTCTGGGTTAGTGGAGTCTGTAACCTGAAGCGTATGTAACCTGAAGCATATGTAACCCAAGGTACCACTGTACTACAGCAGCCTCTGTACAGTGGAGCTGACTCAAATGGTGAGCCCAGGGTTAGGAAGGCAGCTCAAATATTAGATCACATTTTATTACAGTCCTGCAATGTCATTCGTTAAGGCCTGTCCTGAGTTTATTATCAGCAGCTGTCCTCTCTAGCCAAGGGGATGGAAGCTCAGATGAGAAGCAAACAGCCCTCTGGAAGGCTTCTTAAGTCATAGGAGCATGAAAATCTCTCCCCTCCACTTACACAGCTGACTTTCAGATTAAAAAGACACATTCCCACAGGGAGGGAAAGAAGCCAGTCAGCTTGGAAACACCTCCTTCAAGGATCCTGGGGCTTCCGTTTTTTCCATTTGCTGGCAGAATGGGAGTTCCTATCTTAGGGAGCATGCTTATTTGGGCTCTTTCAAAAGCTTGGCTCTGAGGCCAAGAAATATGTCACCATTGATAGTCCAATCCTTTAAGGTTCCACAAGCAAGCACTAAATAGCATTGAGGCCACTTCATCATCTGCCTGCATGACTTGGAAATCAACACTCTACAAGTGGTTTAAGCTGAACAACTGTGATTGTTGCTAAAGCAATGCTGATGCCATATTTCAGAAATCTGATTACAGAAACACTCTTGAAATCAGCTTCACCCATTATCAAGTTTCCTCCCCCCCCCTCATAAATTCTGCTTTCACTTTCTTTAGTTTAGGATTAACATGTTAGTGCAAACTATCTCTCCCATACACAATGGGAGGTGTGATTTATCCATGTGTTCTCTTCCCTGTCCCCCTTGCAATGTGCAAAACCACAGAAATGACAGAGGCTATTCCTGCAGGAAGTCATTGCCACATGCTGGTCTACTTGTATGCAATGGGGAGAGGTTGCATCATAGAGATGACCACACACTCATGAGGATTTTGAATGCCAAGAGATAAGACTATGCATGAAGGGAATACTGTACCTCCAATCAGAAAAGAAAATTTCTATGGTGTTTTTAAGACAAGGAAGGAAACTCGCTATTGCATAGAAATCACAGGTCTTTGCCACTCTGGAACATACGGAGCAACTACTACCTAAGAGCGCATCAAAATTTCTTTTTCTCTCTCTCATATTCAATGAGAAGTGCATTTGCACATCAACCCTGGTCTTCTGCATACTCCTGTATGAAGGCAAGTTTCTCTTTTTGGCTTTAAAAGGACTGCAAATTGCTCACCCCACAAACAAAACCCTACCGCATAATTTGCCACATTTTCAACAATATGCAACTGATATGGCAGACATTTAGCAAGCGAAGCCTTTCCTGGCATGCAGACAAAACAGAAAAACTTCATTTGTTGGATCTGTGCATGTTAGGCTGGTGTTAAAGAGGCACAGGGGCAGGCCAATAAGAATAAGAATGGTCTCTTCCCACAGCCCCAGACCTGTGATTATCATCCGAGGTCCTTAGTGTGCCTCCTCCACAAGAGGTCAGGAGGGTGGCAACATGAGAATGGGCCTTTTCTGTGGTGGCTCCCTGCTTGTGGAATGCTCTCCCTTGGGAGGGTTGCCTGGAACCTTTGTTGCATATCTTTAGGCACCAGGCAAAAACATTCCTCTTTTCTCAGGCCTTTATCTAATTAAACAATCTATGATCTATTATTGTTTTTGTTACTATGTCATGCATTTTCTTGTTTTTATATGGTAAACCACCCTGTGATCCTTGGATTAAGGATGGTATAGAAATATATCTACTGGCATTCCTGGTTGCTCACAGGTTTATTTGGAAGCCTGACTCCCATTACTTTCCCACCTTCCACACTGAACTGACTGGCAGGGATTAGACCCCCCCCCTTACCCATAATGCTTTGGAATCTGCTGCTAGACGAGCATCGGGACATCTGCACACTGTGGAGCTGAACTGCACACCTGGAAGACTAAGCAACTAGAGAAATGTAAATAGCTAGTATATAAAATAAAAAGCACTAAAAGCACTATAATCAGCTTTCTAACAGCCACTCAGCCACCTGAGGACCTGCCTTCAGGCTATTAGGCAAGTATGATTTACAAATGTTTTCTTGTTAAGCCACAAATTCCTAGTGTTAGTGACAAACTGGACAAGAACATTTAAATGTTGAGCAAAACAGCCATGGAGGAGAGGGGACGGCTTTTAGCTCACATTTGGTGGACTACTAACTTCTGTAGATTCACTCTTTTAAGGCACCTAAACCATAAGTGGGCATGGGAGTGCCCTCCAGAAAGTCCTGTGCACTACTAATTAGTTTACTGTGACATGGAACTCTGCATTGCGCTGCCACAGCCTACCATGGCTCTGCTTCTGGGATTCTTTCCAGCCGTTGTACCTGTATTCTGAAGATACATGAATTAGCGCGGGGGGGGGGGGAGACACACCTGATATGCCCATTAACAGAAAAACACCTCAGGAAAAAAGCACTTTGCATCATAGTTGGGAAACTGTGGAGTTCTCTTACGGCTCTAAAAAGCTAATCCCTAATAGGATTTTGTAGCAGGAGTAGAATGGCACCAGCATTAGAATTCTTGTTAGCTTCTGGTCTTGAGTGAGTCACCTAAGAGAAAGCCTTCCAGCAGCCAGTGCTTTAAAAAAGGAGAGACATGCTTACAGTTCTCCCATGCACCTTGACAGAGATCCATGGTAGGGTTTTTTAGAGTCATGAGGTCAATGACTCTGGAGCGGCTGGTTTGCTAGAAAGCAACAGTTTGGCACCTGTCTCCAGCCAAAGCTCGCAGAAGAGCAACAGCAGATAATTCCAGTTCCACTGGAAGGTCAACCAGGCAGCTTACCTTTTGGAGAGAAGCTGGTGCCATTGCAGGTGCAGCAAAGAGATCTCTGGACACTGTGTTTTTGCCAGCCAGCACCAGTACGGAACACTCAGCGCATGCTCCGATGGTCAGCTGCTTACCGTCATCCACCAGCAAGCTGCTAGGCACCCGTAAAGAGCACAGGAACACTGGCAGCCTGGCAACTTGCACCGCTTTTAATCCAAGGCATCGTTTCTTCTCTTGCCTGCAGAAGAAGCAGACAAAAGTCTCCACTTTGTACTGCCTGGACCAGGCACTGCTTGGATGGGGGGAATGGTTGCTTTCATGCTGCATCCACTGCCCCAAGAGATCATGGTAACAGAGCACACATGTGGCCACTATTCCAGTTGAATCGACAGGCCTAGCCCGAGGAGCTGGTGGGTAAACTGTGAGGAATGGGAAGAATGGCTCCTTCTCACCAAAGCGGCCTGGAGGGTTAACACTGATGTGAAACTCCTTCCCTGCTCCCAGTTCAGCTCCACAGATGTAGCAAATGGACACCAAGCCCACTTTGGCCAAACCAGGATGCCGGGCAATGCTGTTGGACTCCCCAGCTGAAAAGACCTGGTGATACCTGCCCAGGAAGCTCTGCACCGAAGTGATGAACTCCTCATTGTGGCAAGCCCGGTACATGGCCCATAGGTCCTGCAGCACACCATAACATTTCCGACAGCTATGGACCTCCCAGTGCTTGTTGAGACCTTTGGCATTGGGAGGGCAAGGAAGGAGGCTGAGGAAGGGGAAGTGCATGGTTGTTTTGGCATTGCCGTTGGTGATCTTGGCAGAGACTGACCGGCCATCCTTGGTGCAATCCTCCCCACAGAGGTAACATGCTTCCTGGAGAAGCTGCAGGGGTCCAGGCAGTACCTCCTCTCTTGGAAGAGTCTCCCTCTTAGCCTTGGGGGCTACAGCGTTGAGAGGTACTACATAGAGCCGCTGCAGGACAGGCACGTTGGCCAACTCAAAGCTTTGCCACTGCTGCATGAGGGAAGCGAAGCAGCAAGAACACACTAAGGTGCTACCAGCGGTGCTGATGGGTAAAGCCCCCGGAGGAGGGCTGTGCAACCACAGGAAGGGGAAGAAAGGCGCCTTAGAGGCTTTCTCCTGCTTTTGCACGTGAATCCTGTGCTGGGAAGTAGACGTCAAGAGGGAGCCGCAAACGTAGCAAACGACTTCTCCTACCGATGGCGGCTCTGCCCCCCAGAGAGGTCTGGGCGCTAGGAGGGCGCTGCCATTCTCTTTTTGCTCCTCGTCACTGGTGATATTGATCTCGCTCTCCTCGGAGGAGCAGTAACTGGAAAGCTCTCGGCCACTTTCCCCCGGGGGTCGCTTGCCCACCAACCCGTCGCCTCTTCCTGCTGTATTGAAGGCCCCCGGTGCGCTCCCGCCGCTGCCTCCTGGCGCGCCATGAGCAGCTCTCCAAATCGGCGCCTCGGCTCCCCAGAGTCTTGCCCGCCGCTGCCTCTTCCTCCGAGGCTTCTCTGCCGGTGGCAGCCCGTTCCCCGGGCGCAAGGGGGCCGCCGCCATCGCCGCCTCCTCTGGGGGTGGCGGCGGCGGCTGGTTCCACTCGCGGTAACTGGCGCGGCTCCCCATGTGCGCGCTTGGCACCGCGCGCTCTTTGACGCGCCAGTAACCCGGACTGCCTTTGGCGCCGCTGTTCCGGCTGGGGGAACGCAGGTCAGGCTCCGAGAGGTTACCGGCGTCAGAGAGAGAGGAAAGCTCAGAGTCTTCGCCGCCGGCGCCGCAACCTTCTTCCTCGTCGTCGTCGGCCGGCTGGCTCCGGCCGCTGCTGCTACTAGGACGCCGCTCGTCGTCGGCGCCCAGCACGTAGGAGAGGTTCCACTCTTGGGGGGCCCTGCGCAGCCCGCCGGGCCCCCCCGCCGGCCCGTCGCACTGGTAGGGCCGCTTCAGCCAATACATGCGCTTTTCCACCGGCGTGCGCGTCCTCTCGAAGGAGTCCCACTGCTCCGCCAGAAAGCAGCGGCAGACGGCGCACACCACGGCGCAGCCCTCCGGAGTCACCTCCTGCGCTCCGGGCGCCGGCTCTTGGTGCTGCAGGAAAGGGAAAAAAGGCTGGTTGTCGCGGGGGTACTTCACTTGCAGCTTCAGCTCCTTGCCCCGGCTGATCCCGCCGCCGCAGATGAAGCAGCAGAACGCCGCGTCGGAGGAGGCGGAGGCAGCCGCCGCCAACGCCGCCGGGGACTCGGCACGACAGCAGCTGCCACTCGCCGCTGCTCCTGCACGCTCGTCCCCGGACGCGATCGCGGCCATCAAGCGCTGCTTGCGCGAGATCGGCGCCTCCTTCTCCGGATAATCGCTCATTTTGCCCTCGGGTAGTCCCCGCCCGGGCGGGAGCGGCGGCTGCGGGAGGCTCCCCAGGGCTGATCGCTCATCCTGCAGGCGCCGGGTGGCCGGACACGCTCTGGGAGGGAGACGGGCTGCCGGAGTTGGCTGCGATTAGTTGGTTCCCATCTGCAGACTTGCTGCTGCTGCTGCCGCCGCCGCCGCCGCCACTTTAGGAATGGGTGGGAAGGGACTGGGATCCGGGCTGCTGCTGGCGGAGGGGGGTTGTTTTTTGGCGTGGGGCGCTCCTGCGGGCAAAGGCTGGAGACGGTTGCCAGCCGCGTCCCGCTCCAGAGCTAACTTCGGCCGGGTGGAGGAGCAGCAGCCGCCTCTTGTGCAAAGTTTGGCTGCGAACTCGGCAGCGCCATCTCCCTCCCTCCCTGGAGGTGGGTCTCCTCCGCGCCACCAGCAGCGGCGGCTTCCACAATAAACCAGCCCCCTCGCCTGTCTCTCCCCCACCCCGCGCGCCAAAATCTGCATTGGGGGGAGGAGGGAGGGAGGGCTTCTTCTCCCTCCTTGCTCAGGCTCGCGGCCAACGATCACACAAGGAAAGCCCCGCTTCGGAGGAGCTTCGCGGCCGTCGCCTGCCCAGAGTCACAAGACCTTTCTGAAGCCGAAAGAATATAAAGAGGTTCGTGCGGCTGTAGAAAGATTCTTGTTTGCATTTGGACCTGCAACATTCAAGTTCCAATTCTTACTAAAGACTTGGAGTGGTTTGTTGGACTGTACAGCTGCTTCAGCCTCTGCTTTTCTCATCTGTCAAACGGGAGCAAACACTAGTTACCTATTAAGTTCTTTCTATTACACATTAATAATATTTGTGCTCATAATGCTATCATCCCACTTTCAATACAATTTCAGCCTGCAGAATGTTTGGGGTGGTGGCACAGCTTCATATCCAATCAGTGCATCACTTCCTGCTGAATTCCCCAAACTTTTTATACCACAAATGTTCTGGTTTTATAGCCCTCCAATAATGCTGTAACATTGGGGAAACATTGCTGAACAAACAAGGTGTCCTCCAGATGCGTTTGGACTACAACTCCTATCAGCTCCAGCTGGCATGGCCAGTGAGCAGGAATGATGGGAACTGTAGTCCCATCTGGGGAGCTCTGCCCAGCTGTTAGAGCATTTGCAAATTAAGGGCTCGTTTTTATTTCTACATATTCATTATTCTGTTTTAAAATGAAAAGCAATGGAGGAACATCCAGCCAACACAGACAAAAATCCTGCCACCACCCCCAATCAGATGTTTGGGAACCAAATTTAATTCCCTGCCTCCTCTCTCAGCTGATCCGCAAAACTCTGGCCTGTGGGAAAGGGCTTGATGGGCATCAACAAGAAATAGTGGTGGTGCAAAGGGAAACTGTACAGGCAAGATGCAGAACAGCCAGTCTCTCTAAATGGCTCTTGAGACTCTTGACAGGTCACAACCCCTCTCCCTAGGCCACACCCATCACCAGCCCTGCTCCAATGCCCTCATTTAGTGCTCTTGCATAACTGAAATATGTCCTCAAACTGTGATCATGCCTCTTCCTTGCCTTCTTGGAGCACAGAGAGGGGTGTGTGACTGTAGAAACCTCTGACTTTGGCATGGCTGGAATGCAGTCTGCTATACAAAGTAAGAGTCATATGCATTGCTCTACTTGCTTTTGCCTCTGGCTGCACCCACCCCAGCATGTGGCCCCCAGAAGCTTGCCCAGGAGGCAATTCAGCCCTTGGGTTAAAAAAATAAGGCTTCCCATTCCAGTTGTAAAGCAAAGAAAGCAGAGATCCAGGTTTCAGCAATGCCATCACAAACTGTGTCATGGTCATTGACCTCACTTCCACACTAGATGAGTCAACAGCACTTTGTCAAAGTCACTACGTCAAAGGGTGGCATGGCAATTGCACTTAAAGTCAGGGAAATTGCTGCAAACCATGTCATACAATAGGACAAGCAACCTATAGCTTATATCTGGAAACAATGCCATCTAGATTCTCTGTAAAAACTGAGTGAATGGCTGAGATCAGCACCAGAAAAAAAAAGACTGATGTGGAAGCACCCCAGCAGCATTTGTCTCTGGAGTAGTTCTTCCTGTGCCAAATAAAAGAATGTAGAGGGTGTCATTTTTTAAAAAAGCCACTAAGCACAATTCTTTCCTGCTCAGAACAGGAGTAATTTCATTTCAGAGCCATCTGCACTATAACTTTCCAAGATGTCAAAAAGTTGCTAGTTTTTCCATCATTCTAGAGCTGTGTAGACTGAAAGGAAAAGGTTATAACAAAGTACGTATAGTGGGGCCATGGGCAATTGCTTTAGGGTTTTAAAAGAAATAGTTTCATGAAGGACATGGTTTATCAGTGGCTACTGCCAACCTAGCAGCTCCTGCCAACCTAGCAGTTTGAAAGCATGCCAAAAAGTGCAAGTAGATAAATAGGTACCGCTCTGGCGGTAAGGTATACGGCGTTTCCGTGCACTGTTCTGGTTTTGGTGTTCCATTGCACCAGAAGCGGTTTAGTCATGCTGGCCACATGACCTGGAAAAACTGTCTGCGGACCAACGCCGGCTCCCTCGGCCTGTAAAGCGAGATGAGCACTGCAACCCCAGAGTGAGTCGTCTGCAACTGGACTTAACTGTCAGGGGTCCTTTACCTTTTTTATATAACTATTACCAACTCTAGGGGCAGGTTCTTACCTTTACACCTTCCATGTGAGCTTTGAAGGGCAACTGGCTGGTCGCTATTAGACACAGAATGCAGAACTAGATGGGCCATGGCCTGACCCAGCAAAACAGTTATTACTCTCCTGTGTTTACACTTTGGAAAACTTTAACCAACTTTTATTTTCACATCTTTTAAAACTGATCGCATTTCCTTCACAACTAGCTCTCTTCTGCCTTAGCAAAGCCTCATTTTGGCACCAGTAAGGTGGCCTCTTATGCATTGCCTTGGGGCTTGTCCACATTTCTGCTTGCCCCTTCACTTACTTCTCAGAAAACTCACTCTTTACCATTAAATTGGAGGAAATGTCAATTGAGTTTTCTGTGGATTGATGTCTGCTCTGATTCAGCGGTAGAGAAGGGGTTTTCCTAGGGAAAGCAGCAGGGCAAACAGAAAACTACTTGGACCCATGCCCTGAAAGCAAGGGGCAAGCAGAAAACCACTTGGACCCATGCTTTCTAGGCATGGGACAAGCGAAGTATGGACAAGCCCTAAAAGGAGGAGTTGCATCATTAAAAAAAGAGATTTGCATAAAATTTGCATGTCCTAATTTATAAGTATAGCTGCAGATTTAGAAACAATGACTACCATTTAAATAGGAATACAATAAGTCTCATCATTGTAGGGAAGACTGGGGCCAGACGACCTGTGTGCCTTCTGTCCAGGGTTGATAGGCAAATTCAGGGCCCACCTGTTCTCCCTTCATAGGGTTCTTCATTTTTAAATCAGACTTGAACCTGGCAGTCTTTCAAATAGGGCTGTATTCTGACAACCCTTGAAATAGAGAACTATCCTCTGTAAAATACAAAACATGGTCACCCTACACACCAGAATTCTCTCTGCACTACTTGTAACAATGCTCAAGAAAGAGATGCAGGGTGATATAATGGATAAGAGTGTCAAAGCAAAATTCAAACGACTGCTTCATAGCTCATGGGGCAACCATATGTCAGTAACTCTTGGGCTGCATACTCATGACCTTTTATTCTAGAATCAATGGCTCCTGAGCACCGTTTTTATGCAGTTCACACACAATATAGACCTGTTGCATAATCCCACCCTGAAAAGCACTTATTGAGAAGCTGATTTCAATCCAAAAATAAAAGCTCAAGGCAGATGGATTCTACAGTGTGTCCATTTGAAAACAAGTAGGTTGTCCCAGCAAAGGATGGGACCAATGATGTTGTGGGTGGACATATACCAAGATCACAGTCACCATTTCCTTCTTCATTCACATGGAACATGCATAGGGCAGATAAGGCTTGGATAACCTAACCAAGGGGAGGGTTTTCAGATACGCACAATTCAACCACACTCACTCTTGTGGATTGCAGGATCTAGAAACAATACACAGAAGATTGAAAAGCAGCATTTTGAACTTAAGAATAGCTCCACTGGATCAGGTCAGTGGCCCATCTAGTCCAGTTTTCTCACAATGACTAACCAGATGCCCATGGGAAGTCTGCAAGCAGGAGATAAGCACAACAGCACTCTCCCCTCCTGTAGTTTCCTGCAATTGGTATTCTGACCATGAAGGTAGAACACAGCCATTGTGGTTGGTAGCCATGATAGCCTTGAGTAAAAGCATGAACAATTCCATTTTGAGAAATTCTAAAATTTTGTGTTACAAATGCATTAATGTGCATGTAGCCATAATCATCCTGAACAGGCACTTCTGAGGCTAAAATGTGGGATGGGGGACCTTGTACACCTCCATGAAGTTTTTAGAGGAAGAACAGGATCAAAACAACCACGTAAAATGGGAGATGGTGAAAGAGAAGCTATGGCCTTCTGTGCCTACTGTGCCAGACCTTCACCAAAAGAAAACTAATCTGGCTGTTTGAGGACCAGGGGTCCAGCATATCCACTAGTCATCTGGGAGAAAATGGCAATTAGCCACAGGTGGTACAAAACTGTCCTGGATTGTTAAGTCTACAGCTAATTGTGAAATTTGAAAGGTTAGACTAAAATCACTTCAAAGAAAGCCTAGACCTGGAAGTCCGAAACTTTAAGAAAGGCTGTACATCTGGTCCAGCACCCTGTTCTCACAATGACCAACCATACGCTTATGGGAAGCCTTCAGGTATGGAGACTGACCTTACAGACAAGCTACATATTCTTCTTAGAATATCATCAGTTCCAAATTTGAGCTAATTCAGAACATACTGGGTAGATACTATCTGGACCTGGTGATTTGTTCATTTTTAATTTGTCAATAAGGCCTAAAAATTTGTCACTTGTTATTGCTGCTTGCTTCAGTTCCACGAACTCCCTTCCTGAGAAAATTAGTTCAGGTACAGGAATCTGCTCTGCAATTTGTAGTGAATACAACTGTACACTTACAGTACATATATGTTGAACTGGACAGCAACACATCACACACCAGGTCCTGGGCACCATTTAAGTCCAGGGTTGCCTCCCCTCTGGCCAGTTTAATGATCAACTGTTCTAGGAGATCGTCATTTAAACTACTGTATCTACATATTTTATCTCTCATGACTAGAACATGCATTTACCCAGTCCATGTGACAGTTGCTGATGTCACCTATTGCTACAGCATTTATTCATTTGGATGTCTTCCCATTACCATGGGAATTTTGGTCATTGGGGGGAACAGTACACCACCAATTGTAAGTTAGACTTTGTGCCTAGTATTGCCACCCAGTCAGTGGAGGCTGGTCCTTTAGGGGAAATGGAGCACTGCCCCCACTCATCTCAGCCTGCCCTCAAATAGCCCCCGCCTGCCCTGCCTGCCTTTTTACTTAAAACCAGTCCAGGGGGCACCAACAACTAGTGCCCACAGTGATTAAGTCTGCCTCTTTGGCAGATGGAGGTTTCAAACTAACTTTCCCCCAGTAAACTTCCCTTCGTAAAAACAAACAAACAAACAGAGCCTCAGAAAATAGAACAGGGATTTTTCCTTGTGGCATTCACTTTTGAGCTCAGTTTCAGCGAAATGAATCAAAAGAAAAATGAACAATGCTCCCATAGATTGCCATGGAACCCCATGAACTCCATTACTACCAAGACATACAATGTCATCTTATACTAAGGCAGATCACTGGTCAGCCGCACCAAACATTGTGCACTGTCATTGAGTGACAGCTGTTCTCCAGGTCTCAGGTAAGTCTTTGGGTTCATCCAGGCTTCCTTTTGTGCCACGTTTCTAGACACAGGTCTGGGCTTTAAAGCTCCATGTCCAAGCACAGTTCATAGCTGTCAACTTACAGATTTGAAAATAAGGGACCAGCAGCCTTGAAAATAAGGGACCAGCAGCCAAAATAAGGGACCTGCAGCCTCACCTGTTCCAGGCACTCCAGTCTTCCTGTCCTCTTGCAGTCTGGTCAAACTCATGCTGGTAGCTTTGAGAACACTGTCCGACCAACTTTGTAACCAGAGGTTCAACTGAATAGAATCTGAATCACATGCACCACAAGGCCTGTGCAGCCTCAACTTAAGATGGCTCCCCGGCCTGGCTTTGCACTGCAAAGTTTGCAGCAGCACATGCAACAAAATGGCGACCAGCATTCAAAAAACCCCTCAGCTTGCATTAACTAGCCACACACATGGCATGCAAGCTCCACCCCCCAGTCGTTCTTAGACTTCTTATTGGGTGAGCAACACAGCCAAGCAACACAGTTGGAGCCTCCCTCCTCCCTGGCTGGCAGGGAGGGAGGGAGAGGAGCTGCTTCCTTTGAAATTTAAGGGACATTTAAGGGACATCCATTTAAGGGACAGCAGCAGGACATGGCGCTGGAATAAGGGACTGTCCCTTCAAATAAGGGACACTTGACAGCTATGGCACAGTTTTTGTTTTTCTTTGTTTTTTTGTCTTCAGGAAAACCTGTATTTTACCACTGAATTGGAGCAAACAGCAACCAGGTTTTCCATGGATTGCCATTTGCTCCAAGTCGGTGGTAAAACATGGGTTTCCCCAGAGAAAGCACAGGGACAAATAAAAAGCAGCTTGGACAGAGAGCTTTAAAACATGAACCTGTGCCTGGAAAGCTCAGTGCAAAACAAAGTCTGGATGAGCCCTTTCCCACCCTTGCTACCTGTTTCCTTAAAAAAAAAACACTGAATAGTTAGGACTGAACTTTCAGAATGCAAATTGTGTGCCTGTGGCTCCTCACCAGTACTCCATGGAAGAGGTACATGGCCAAGGCAACTGAAGATGAGAAGCACAAGAGCAAAGCAAAAGATCCCCAGGAGACCCCTGGAATAGCCTGTCATTCATTAGTAGAGTGCAAGAACAACTGGGCCAGAGGAGTCCTCAGTTGCAGTAAACCCCAAATGGGTGATTGACTGACTACTTTCCCACACAGACAGCATCCGCCCATGTCTTAACTAGTTGGCCTCCCTGATGCAGCCTTTGCTCCTCTAACAACAGCTGCACTGCGTTTTGCACATGGGGAAAATGTCATCGCTCATGGTGCTGAAAGCGTGATGTTCCCCATAACAACTGGCTGCAAAATCAAACAGATTGTATGACATCAGCTCAGAAAACACTCAGTAGAAGAGAGTCTACTGCTCCTCCTGGGATAAATTTCAGCTTTCTTCGCAGGTGGCCCTGGTATTCAAGGGTGGGTTGGGAACAGAGAAGGGCACAGGAACAAATGTTTAGCTGAAAACAGAGATTGGCAAAGGGAAGGAAGAGGTCTTTAAAAAAACACTGTTACATTGGGGGGGGGTGTCAAATTTTAATTTACAGCAGGGATGGGAAACCCATGGCTCTCCAGATGTTGTTGGATCAGAAAGCATGGACAATGCTCAGGGAATATAGGAATTGTAGTCCAGCAACATGTGAATGGCTGCAGGTTCCCCACATCTGTTCTGAAGGTATCCAAAGGTAACCAAAAGCAATGGAAGGTTTGCAATGTGATCTAAGGGCAGCTTATATAGTTTTTGTCCCTTTAAGTAAGGTCTAGTTGTTATAAGCCGATCATGGCAGGATTTAGGACGACCTCAATATTGTGTTCTCTGATCTGAATGCCCCAATGCCAGATATACAAGGGATGAGTGTAATTTCTTGTGAAAAATGAAAAGCATTCTGTATTCTCTCTGATGCCCTTTGTCTCTATTTTTATTAATACACATGTCACATTACTTCACCTTGGAACTAAAAAAAAGGTTCTAGGACCAAATAAACTTTGTTGAACCCTGGCTCAAAATGCCCGTATTATAGAGATACTTGGAGTATAAGTATTTCTGAGCATGTATCTCTAGCCAAGGAACTACACTGATTCCTGGTATTTTCCAGTGGAGCTCTAAATGGTCTGGGGTCAGGGTAGCCTAAAGAATCACCTTCTTCTATACAAACATGGCTATTTGCAAATTAGACAAGTGGCAACTAGACACGGTCTTTTTATTATTATTTTGCAGTGCTGCATCTGCAAAACACCCTCCTTATAGAGATGCACCTGGCACCTCTGCTGTTCAACTTTAAAATCTGGTTACTTCCTTCTGCCTTCCCGTATTGAGATTTTCTAATTGGTTTTAATGCTTTTTATTGCTTTGGCCTCACTGTTGTTGATTTTATTGTTGTTCTGATGGTTTTTATGGATGCTACACTTTTGATGTAAGCCACCTAATACAAGTAATTGGAAAGCTGGGATACAAATTCATTAATTCAATAAATGAAACAAACAAGCAAAAACCAGTCTCCAGCCCCATTATTTCAGTAGGGATCGGGAGCGAGTTTTTTGTTATTTAAAAAAAACCCACAGATACATACACAGTTTGGCTGGTTTTCAAATGCTGCAGCTTTGCTTGGAAAGATAAGGCTTTGGAAAGTGGGGTCAGGGGACGGAGCTGGTGATTAACTGCACAGTCTCTGAATGTCAGGTTTGTTTTCCCATGACTGTCCCAAGACTGGAAGTCAGTTGAATGTAGTTCCCGTTTCAGCCAAGTACTGCAGAGCACTCCTTTGCTCCGTTAATTCACTTGGGTGATTTCATTAGCTAAATGCCTTTCACTTCTGTCAAGTCCCAGGCAGGGCTCCACTGCTCTTCTGTTTCTGTCCTTGCCTTTAAGAATAAAAGCAACTAGAAATGGAGAGGCAATGCCACAGACTGACCACCAGGGTGCTCCAAGGCATCTTTAATTCAATTTGTCACTATTTTTTATTATTAAGGAGGCCATCTAACCTGGCTCAGAAACACAGTTGGAAGTCCAATATTTAAAGTTACTGTATAAGTAAAAAAAAAAAAACAACCATTACAGTCTATGGTTATAATATTACTTATATTTTAAACAAACCCTGAAGTGATATATCCTAAATACTGGCCAAAATTAGCTGTAACTTTTCAATTAATCAGCTAACTGGAAACTATGCATGGCATGCCAGAGAGCAACAGCAAAAGGGACCTGGGGATCTCCTCTACAGAGATATGGAATACCTCTGCTTATTTAAGAAACAGTGTCTATATAAATTGAACCTTCATTGTTTTCTGCATAAGAGTTACCATTGGTCCTTATTCATGAGAATGCAACCCCAGCAAGAGAAAATCTGGGTTGTGCACAAACTGAACAAGGGAGAGAGTTGACGGGGTGGGGAGGGAGAGAGAGGGGGGGGGTTAACTCCCAGGAATCTAATACACAAAGCCCACGTATCATGTTCACAGGGAGTTCAGCCAGAATGGCTGTGTCCAGAAGTAAGGATGAGAGGCACAGAAAGGACATCTTTCGTTAGTCCAAAAAGTCATGCCGAGGTTGCCCCTTAATATTTATAAGGGAAGAAAGCTGAGATCCGACGGAGGTGAAAAATAGCGGCAAACAGGTGCTGCCATTTGCTGGCCTGTCAGCTTGCCAGAGAAGGACACGCTGTTAATAAACAAAAACAAGCACAGGTGGTTTGGTTTGCAAATCAAAGGTGGTTGCTTTGCTCCTCCTTCAAATGGTTTCCTATTTTTTATGCCCACAGCAGCGAGAATACACATTCCCCTGGACACAGTCAGAGTCTAATTTTATCACAAGCAAAGCTGTAGGCAAGCTTGCTAGGTACATCTCCCAAAGAGCAGTCTGCTTCCAAGCTGACATATAGCCTCTTGGATTGCAGGGGTGGGAAACGTGTCTGCTTGAGATCATGGAGCACTGCAGCCAGGCAGGATAACAGTGACTCTGCTAGATGGACCATTAATCTCCTAATGGCAGAACCCCAAGTATTTGGGAGAGCTCAGTGCATAGCTCAGTGGTAGAGCACATGCTATGAATGAGGAAGGTCCAAGGCTGGGTCTCTGGTTAAAAGATCTTAGCAGGGCCAGGAAAGGCCTTTCTCTGGGACCTTGGAGAGTTGCTTACAAAGTAATCAGTACTCCACTAGATAGAACAATGGTCAGACTCTGCCCAAAGCAGCTCGTATCATTTTTGTGTTACACAAAAAAGAAAGGCTGCGGCTTGAAAGTGTTATTTTAGACTATGTCAAGAGCAGCATTCTTCTCCCCCTCCACACAAGCTAACCAGAAACACTCAGCAAAGATGGGTCAGGGTATGCACAAAACCCACTGGATAAATTTATTCCATTGTTTTTGCTGAGCATGAGCAATTAAGTTTCACAGGGAACTCGGCTGTCAGTTCAAATTTCAGTACAGTAATTTCTAGTTGCAGATCAGTCAATTCAGTTATTTCTAATCTTTATGTCAAATTAAAGCTCTGCATGTGTTCACTCACAAATCTTTTCACTACATTATGAATTTTGCAGTTTTGATGAATTATGAGCAGTCATTCTTGTCCGTGTCTGTTTACATGATTTTGGCACTGAAAGGCTGATATAAAAACATAGGAAGTGCCCTGCTGGAGCAGGCCAAAGGCCCGTCTAGTTCAGGACAGTTTTCACAGTGGCCAAATAGATGCCCTGGGACATCTGCTAACAGAACCTGAGCACAACAGCACTCTCCACACTTGTGATTTCCAGTAACTGGCATTCAGGAATATACTGCAACTGTGGAGGTAGAACACAGCCATCTTGGCTAGTAGCCATTGCTAACTTAATCCCCAATTAATTTGTCTAATCCTCTTTTAAAGCCATCCAATTTGGCATCTCATTCACCTTGTGGGAATGAAGTCCATAGTTTATACACGGCATGAAGAAGTACTTTCTTTTGTCTGTCTTGATTCTCCCACCCCCTTTTCTGAACCTTTTCAAGCTCTCTAACAGATTTGCATAATGGGTTAACATCTTCATCAAGCTGTCCACCATCTTTTCCCTGCTCAGTCACCACCAGTTCACTTTGCTAGAACATAAAATGCTGTCACGTAAGTATGATTGTATTCATATCATAAATTAAATGAATGCATGGACAGATTTCAGAATGGCCACTGAAAGTTTTCAGTTCAGGATTTAGAAGGGACTGTACAAGTGATATTCAACCCCCATTCCAGGTTTTTGGGTGCATTTCAACAGTAATTCTAGATGAAAATTCACCTGGACTAAAGAGTTCATCTCTGGACACTAGAATTCAAGAAGGATGGTGTGTTTTGATGCTAAATTGCCTTTTTAAAATCTCCAGGGGAAAACCTTGTGTGGAAGAACATGCTGGGGAAGACACTGCCGGTTCAAAAAACAACAACTGAGCGATGGTTCAAAACTAGTTTACATTTGTTATGGTGGTGCTCTCATGCAAGGAGAACCCACAGCTTCAACATTGGAGTATCTTTTTTGAAAGCCCCTGCTATGCTCTCCTTTTTGATTATGCTAAAAAAAGTACCTGTCCAGTTGCATCCCAGACAGCTGGCGTGATACTGCAGTGCTTCCTTGTGCCATCACTGGTGCCAGGATGCTGCCGTGAGCACTGTTGTCAGCATCCTGGCTCTGAGAGGGATGTTGCTGAGCACAGATTGTCAGAGTCTCTTTGCTCCGCAAAGCACTTTTGTGGCGACTGCATCAAAAAATGCTACCCTCTCATCATCTAGAGGACAAATCTCCTCTGGAAGGCAACACATCAAAATAAAGTATCTACCTGAGGGAAGGGCAGTTTGGGGGAGGCTAAGAACTGGAGTCACTTCACCTTTCAGTCTTTTGGTCTCCCATGTTATCATAGAAGCTTTCTTTGTGTGGTTTTCATTCTTTTCAAACTGGATCAGCCTTCTAGAACTACTTCTGCAGACTGGATATGTGGTGACAGTGGAGCAGAAAACTGATTTTGTCACATTGATCCTAACTAAGTGAACCATTTGTTACTTGCTGGCTAATTGTAGCCTGAAAAGCAGCAGAAAAATATTGAATGAATTATTTTGGAAACACTGATTGCAGTCACCATTATCATTACTGTTGTTGTTGTTGTTGTTACTATTATTATTTTAAAAAACAGCTGGTTTTCTTTCAGTAGGTTGAAATAGGGTGAAATAGCAGAAAGTATAAAGATGTAAAACACTTGTTTCCTCAAATGCTTCCAAGAGCATACACCTTGAATTGCAGAGCCACCAGGAGCTAACAGCACCAGCAAATGCAGATACTCTCAGAGGAAGTACTGGTGAAGGGCTCAAAATGAGCCCGTCTAGATAAAAAGCCTACAAGGGGGGAGATGTTTGCCCTCTCCTGTAAAAAAACGGTCCAAAGGTCAGCATGCAGCTGTGACTCAGAGAGTGGCATCCCGCCTGCAAAGGCTGAAGCCAGCCAAGTGCCTCCGTATGGTGTGAGGTTTTTAAAGCATTCTCTTTTCATCTCCACTGTGCCAAGTTCATATGCCAAAGTGCTCTGTCAACGCAGAAGAATGACTGCGATGCTTTCGAAAACAAAAAAACTATCCAAATTCTCCCAAACTGTAATTGAAAAACGAAGAAGTTTAGAAAACTATGAGCAGTTCCGTTAAGGCAAATCAGCTTTTAATTCCAAGGACATGGATGTGAACACTGTTGTCAGAAAGCCTTTGTCAGCATGCTTGTGCACTACACGGTCATAAGCAGCAAGTGCCAATCCCTGGTACAAGAATCTTCACACAGAAGCTACAATCACATGGATAAATAGGCAGGCAGTGTTAAGTACCGGTAATTAATCAAGGGTTGCTTTTTTAAAAAAGGGATCATTCAATTTACCTTGAATGGCCACTAGACATGATGGCTATTTTCATACTGTCAGAGGCAGTATGCTTCTGGATGCCAGTTGCAGGAATCACAAGTGGTGAGAGAGCAGTTGCACTGAGGTTCTGCTTGCCACTGTGAGGACAGAGTGCTGGATGATGGGCCTTTGGCCTGATCCAGCAGGCTCTTCTTATGTTCTTACTATACCTTGCACTGCACAGTTCTGATACTTTTTATGCAAAAATGTAGGCTCATCCTTTTCCCCACAAGGAGTATTTTTGTCCCACAATGAAGGTTTTACTAAGCTATCAAGAATTCTTTCTTGATCTGAATAGAAGTAGCCTGACCTTGAGTGGTGCACAGAGGCATTCTGAAAAGTGATGGAGTGAGCCCTCATTTCCACATAAGTCTAACCATGTGTAGGGCCAGCTCAGCAATCAAGGCAAACTGGGTACCCGCCTGGAGTGCCAAAATGTAAGGGCTGCAAGCCTCAGCTGTGTAAATGTCTTGGAGAGAAAAAGCCACTGCCTGAACTTTTAAAGGAGGTACAAATGAACCATCTACTTAGCAACTCATCAGCTGGACTCATATCCCCTGCATTCTAGGCAAGAGCACTGAAAGCCTTCTGGTCTCTTATCAGATGCCCAGTGTGTAAATGTCATTGCAAAGGGGAGAAAGCAAAGAAGAGGTAAAGATATTAAACATTAAAATGAGAAAATGGTATCTTGGGCAGTCTGTGATAATCTAATGCACTGTTTATCATTATGCTCCTAAGAGGATACAATAAGGCACAAGTGGGGAACAACAGCAATTCTGTTTAACTGAAGGGCAACAAAAATTATTGTACCATCCTTAAACCAGTGAGAGTAACAGCTTATCATGAACATGGTCTCAGGTATTCTCCACAGAGGAACACTATCAACTGGGACACAGTTTGCTCTGTTCTAAAGACTCTATCAAAACTGAGCGAGAAGGGTCAGCAACTGCACACAAATTTTGACAGAGTCACTACTACAGTCCTCCTAGGGAGAAACAGCCAGACTAGTGGCTTTTTCAAAGGGAACTTTTCCCTTTTACTCAATACAGGAAGAAATTGGTTAGCCACTATTTTATGTGGGGCAAAGCTGTGAAGAAATGCTTTAAAGCTCTCCATTCTGCAATCTGTTTTCCTGAAGCATGCCAAACTTCACACGCTATTAACACGCACAATTTTTGACACCTAGTCTAATCCCCTGTTGGAAATAACATGACAAAGTGGCCCCGCCCTTTAGAGTCTTCTCAAAGTGGCACAGGGACACTTTGCAAAGTTTACTATCTGTCCTTACATTGCTCATGCAGAAATGGTTCAAAGAGTGTAAAGTTGCATGCCCAAGCACAGAGGGCTGTGCACTTCCAAATAAGTAATACATGGAAGGCTTCTCAGGAATAAAATAGCAAGTGCAGCTTGCAGTGACTCAGTCCAATGACACTGTCAACAGCAGGCGGAAGTTAGTGATTTTAAGGAAGGAAATTAGAAGGCCAAAAAATCTTCCATTCCTAGCAGGTTCTCTGAATGCCTGAAGCCTGGGCTCAAGGGTCACTTCTAAGAGGTTTTTCAGTGTGCTCCTGAAAAGAATTGGTGGAAGTCTTTGTTTGTAAAGCTCAAGCCAAGGGACCTCAAAGACAGCCAAGCTTGTTCTGAACAAGGGCATCCTGTATGTATACAGGATGCCCTTGTTCAGAACAAGACCAGGTATGCATTCATTGTACAGTGAGAGGCAGAGTGAAGGAAGTACATTTCCTTGAAAAAGATGTAATTCAAGAATAATACACTGGAAGAAAAGGTGCACACTGTTCCAGGCAAGTCCTCTAGTATTAGGCTGTGTACACACAACCATTCATCCTAGAATCAATGAAGACTTTAGTGTACTGTTTATTTCTACCTAATCCACATATAATCTAGATCTATTGCATATTTGTTGCCCCTAAAAAGTATTTCTTGGGAAACTGGTTTCATTCTGAAAATAAAAGCTCATGGCAGATTCTGCATTACTTTGCAGGGTCTCCAGTTGTCACAACAATGGGGGCTGCATCCATCAAGGGCTCATCCAGACTTCCTTTTGTGCTATGTTTCTAAACACAGGTCCACACTTTAAAGCACTGTGTCTGACCACTCCCTTTCCCTGCAAAAACCCAGTCTTTACCACTGAATCAGAGCAAACAGCAATCCACAGAAAACCCAAATTGCCAGTCACTCTGATTCAGTATTAAAGAACGAGTTCTTCTGGGGAAAGTGGGGAAGGAAGCACTTGGACATGGAGCTTTAAAGCATGGAGCTGTGTCTAGAACATGGAAAGGAAAAGGTAAGTGTGGACATGGGCGTATCCAGGATTTTTGTTAGGGGGAGGCAGGACTTTGTTGGGGGTGGGGACAGGGCTTTAATCAGAGGTGGCAGAACCAATGTGATTGTTCAGTTAGTTAAGTTTTTCTATTGTTTTACTTGATCTAGGGGGGCAGCCCCCTGCGCCCCCCCCGGCTACACCCATTAGTGTGGATAAGCCCCAAGTGTATACTACGACTGCAATCACCACTTCCTTCTTCATGCACCTAGGCCATGTACAAGGAAGAAAAGGCATGGACAACCTAATAGAGGGGAGGTTTTTCAGATCTGTAGCAAGTACCTTGTGGACAGCAGAATCTAAAATAAAAGCAGACTGAACATAGCATGTCGAGGACAAGCATGAACTATTTCAGGCTGATAAAAACTACATTTTTTGCACTACAAATGGGTTAGTGTGCACACAGCCTTAGAAATGGCATGGCTTTCAGAAGCCACAGTTCCCCATCCCATCTACACTGGATGACAGGACAGTGACATGGGATTTGATGGGCTCCCCTACTCCATCCCATAGTCAGTTGCTTGTACTCAGCATTTTCAGCAGGTTTTTTGGGAACCAGCAGGATGGAAGAGAAAGTAGCCCATGGAATTTTCCCGTCTCCTGCTTTGTCCAAATTATATGTCAGTTCATCAGATTGCTTTGTTCTTCACACACATCAGTGACATGAACACAAACATCTAAGACTAGCTTATTGAAAGGTCCCCCCTTCTTTTTAGAACGGATTTGGCAAACTTCCAATGGGAAGAGGGGGATGGAGGAGAAATCAGGGGGAGGTTTATGCATCTCTGAAGGTCTCTTCCATAAAAATGCATTCTGGCTCTCCAAAGCTCCTGCTACAAATCAGCTCCCAGCCGTTCCCTTCCTGTGCCGACCTGCTGGAGTCTGCTGTTATTCTTGGCAGGGTGCCCCAAGGAAGAAAAATCACATCCCCCTCACAACACACACACACCCTACCCCCATCTCCCAGCGACTGCAGAAATGCTGATGAGATGACACCTTCCAACATCCTTCAAGGTCAGGAAAGGAAAGTTAGAGAACAGTTGAGAGGGTTCTTTTTCCTTTTTTAAAATGCTTGTTATTGCTATGCTCAGGCGTTTCTCCCTTGCAACGCTGCAGGCTCCCATTTAACAAAGCAAAGTGCCAGGGTAACAAACTCATCCCATCTCTCTCTCTCTCTGCCCCCCCTCCACATCTGCAAGATGGAGCAGATATGACTTTTGTTCCCCCATTGGCTAACCCATCTGCATAAACAGTGGTCTGCCAGCCAATCCAGGAATAGCTCAAACTTGTCTCTACCTTGATTTCAGATACCAAGTCTTTAGAGTCCCTGTTGTTTCAGCTTACTGACCTAGCCAGCAAAAGGAAAACCCCATCTGTATATCATTAGATATTAAGTTGTAAAGGCTTTGCAGTGTTAATAAAAATGTATTGCCCCCCACCCTCTCAAGGACCAATATCCAGGGTCATGTTGCAATGATCTCAAATTTCACTTTTAAAAATATTTATTGCCCTTGAGGCAGCAGAGGAGAAGAGATAAATGTGAAATAAGCTAAAATGCAGACCTAGAAAGGCAATGGAAAGAGCCTGCATTTTAAACATTTTGGAATTATTAAAGCAATCTCATGATTCTATAAACGCAAAAGATGAACATGTGAAGCTGCCTTATACTGAGTCAGACCATTGGCTTATCTTGGACAATGCTGTTTACTCTGACAGGTAGCAGCTCTCCAGGTTCACAGTCAAATGGTTTCTTTCCTATCCCTGCTGAGTAGCTTTAACTGCTCTGCCTGTAAGCTACACACTGGAAGTGCAACAGCAATGGTCATACAGTGTATAACTTAAGGGTTAATTATATTAGTGTCAAAGGTGATATTGCTACAGCCAGGCTGAGTGGCTACTGCACCCGGGTTGGCTGTGTAGTTATGAACGAGTTTTTCCTCTGTATGTTTCCCTGCTATGTACAAGACGTGAAGTAAGAAAGGCAAAACATCCCTGTTTATACTTCTGCTTAAATTATACACTCTGTTTTGTTCAGTTTTCCTCAGTAAAGTATTATCAGTGTTTCTTTTCTCTCTGGACTCCATCTGCATAGTTAAATTTTTCTAGTTTTCTAGCTCTGCTGGATTTCTCAGCGGCTTTTCACACCATCAACCATAACGTCCTTCTGGACCGTCTAGAGGGGCTGGGAGCTGGGGGCACTGTTATACAGTGGTTCCGCTCCTTCCTCCTGGGCCGTGTCCAGAAAGTGGAGGGGGGATGAGTGTTTAGACCCCTGGGCCCTCACTTGTGGGGTGCCTCAGGGTTCTGTCCTCTCCCCCATGCTTTTCAACATCTACATGCAGCCTCTGGGAGAGATCATCAGGGGGTTTGGGCTGGGTGTTCATCAGTATGCGGATGATACCCAGCTCTACCTCTCTTTCAAATCAGAACCAGTGAAGGCGGTGAAGGTCCTGTGTGAGTGTCTGGAGGCAGTTGGAGGAAGGATAACAGATTGAGGTTGAATCCTGACAAGACAGAAGTACTGTTTTGGGGGGACAGGAGGCGGGCAGGTGTGGAGGACTCCCTGGTCCTGAATGGGGTAACTGTGCCCCTGAAGAACCAGGTGCGCAGCCTGGGAGTCATTTTGGACTTGCAGCTGTCCATGGAGGCGCAGGTCAATTCTGTGTCCAGGGCAGCTGTTTACCAGCTCCATTTGGTACGCAAGCCGAGACCCTATCTGCCCATGGACTGTCTCACCAGAGTGGTGCATGCTCTAGTTATCTCTCGCTTGGACTACTGCAATGTGCTCTATGTGGGACTTTGAAGGTGAGCCGGAAACTACAATTAATCCAGAATGCAGAAGCTAGACTGGTGACTGGGAGCGGCCGCCAAGACCACATAACACCTGTCTTGAAAGACCTACATTGGCTCCCAGTACGTTTCTGAGCATAATTCAAAGTGTTGGTGCTGACCTTTAAAGCCCTAAACAGCCTCAGTCCAGTATACTTGAAGGAGCATCTCCAACTCCATCGTTCTGCCCGAACACTGAGGTCTAGCACCGAGGGCTTTCTGGCGGTTCCCTCCCTGCAAGAAGCCAAGTTACAGGGAACCAGGCAGAGGGCCTTCTCTCAGTGGCACCTGCCCTGTGGAACGCCCTCCCACCAGATGTCAAAGAGAAAAACAACTACCAGACTTTTGGAAGACATCTGAAGGCAGCCCTGTTTAGGGAAGCTTTTAATGTTTGACAGACTATTGTATTTTAATATTCTGTTGGAAGCCACCCAGAGTGGCTGGGAAAACCCAGCCAGATGGGTGGTGTATAAATAATAAATTATTAAAATATTATAATTGTTGTTGTTGTTGTTGTTGTTGTTGTTGTTGTAACTTTTTTAACACTAAGACCTCCTCTGACAGAAGAGGCAGTGTTGCTGGTGTGACAAACAAAAAATGGGGAGGTGGTTTAGCGTTCTAACAGCAACTCCAGATTCTGTTGGCAACTAGCATGGACTTGTGTCCTACATAGCGCACCTCTACAGGATATCCACAAGACCTGAATTAAAATACATTGCTTCCTCTTCCGTTGCCAGGTTCAAAAAGAAGCACTCTGGCAGGAGCTGCTGCAAGTGCCTTTAGGGAAGCAGCAATTATATGGCACTAGAAGAGCTGCCTAATGCTCACCCAGCATCTCAGAGACCCAGCCAGACTAAGAAACTAGTTCTGAGACTTAACACCATAATCACACTGCGTTAATTAAAGGATGGAACCAAGCAACCCACCAACAGACCTGCACCACCAGGGGTCACCATCAGCTCTCCTGTGTGATGGCTGCCCCCAGTATGTGACAGCGACCATATCTTGTATGTGATGTTGCCTTATGATGCCATTACGTGTGCTCACACTTGTACAATATGCATGGGCCACAATGTAATTTCAGCACAGGTTTTCCTCACACTGTTCCCCATCCTTTTTCTTGAGACTTCTCCCATATTTGCAGCTTAGTTCCCAAGACACACATTCAGTGATCATATGGGATGTAAGAAGGTAGTGGTTTCATGCTGCCCTATGTTAACTGGATTCAGTGCTGTTTCAATTCTGCTGCAGTTCAGTTTCTGCTAAGACCTACATTGTTCATTTCACTATCTGGTATGGCTGAGATTTATATAATTAATTATGCAATTAATTTAAATGCATTTCAGTGAAGATGAAATGTCAAAACAATAAAGAAAACAATGTAATTATTTACTTAATGTCTGTGGACTATAAAAACTATACTGAGTACCACTCACATTTGCTTGCATGATTTCCATTCCTGTCATCTAATGAACATGTGAGTTGCAGCAATTTCTGCTCCTGTTTCTGTTTCTGGTGGAATTCTCTGACATCCTTACTTGCCATGAAGAGTGTCACAACTAACATATCAGACAAAATCCCTTTGAAAGTTCGTTGATATGCAACCTACTCTGACACCTGTTTCTTCAAGAAAAATACTATCATGAGTTTGTTGGGTGCCTGGAACCCCCTTCTAATTCCTCAGTGCCAGACACTGGATTTAGCATGTTAAAATACAAGCCAGGAGCATGGCTGGTAATAGCCCACAAAAGGACTAAGGGATTGGCACTGGGTCAAAGGACAAATGGGAGAGGCCTCTCCCTCAACTTAGAATTAATTAGAATGAAAAGAGACTTTGAACTAGAGTTGGAAGAAGAGGAGTTGAATTTAGGATTGCAGTGGCAGTGATGTGACCTAGGAACGCTGCTGGGCATTTTGGGTGCTGCAGGGAGGCAGAGCCACTTCCTGTCCCTGAAAGTGGCAGCTCAACAAATTTGATTTCCCCCAAAAAGCTCTACAGCTCCACAACTTTGGTCTGCCCCAGGTGCCAGCCAGGGTTGCTATGCCCCTGTGTCTCTTGGAGTGTAATGCTGTGAATCCCTCCAGCATAGGCTCAGGTTGCATATATGTGTAAGTAAACCATATATCATAAAGACACCACAGTCTCCACTGTGCCTCATTTTAAAAGGAAACACAGACGCTGGGTAAAGCACACATGGAACTCGATAAAATGGGCACAGGACATTGGGCATAACATTATGTTTGAGGACTGGGAAAGGTTGTGGACCACTGGGCTGAACTTCACCGCATGTAATGGTCTGAAGGAAAATGTAATGAAAATGATATATAGATGGTACATGACCCCAGTTAAACTTGCCAAAATATACCATTCGTCTGATAATAAATGTTGGAAATGCAGAGAAAGTGAAGGAACATTCTTTCACCTCTGGTGGACATGCCCTAAGGTGAAGGCCTTCTGGGAAATGATATATAATGAGCTGAAAAAGGTATTTAAGTATACCTTCACAAAGAAACCAGAGGCCTTCCTTCTGGGTATTGTCGGCCAGAAGGTGTTAAAGAAGGATCGAACATTTTTTATGTATGCAACAACGGCAGCAAGGATTCTCATTGCAAAAAACTGGAAAACTCAAGATCTACCCACACTGGAAGAGTGGCAGATGCAGCTGATGGACTATATGCAACTGGCCGAGATGACCGGCAGAATCCGTGATCTGGGAGAAGAGAAGATGGAGGAAGACTGGGAGAAATTTAAGATGTATCTACAAAAACATTGTAATTTGGTTGAATGTTAAGAAGGATGCTAGATTATAAAAAATTGGCCACCACTAAACTAGATTTAAATTTGATGATAAGTGAGACTAAAGAAAATATAAAAAATTTTTGGAAGAAGTGCTAGATTATATTTGAATGAGTGGACATGAGATTGTAAACAAGTTGATAATTTGTTTGGAAAAAAATTTTAACGATGTAAATGGGAGCGGGAGACGTGAGGGAGTTCAAAGAAGTGTTGAAATTGTTGTAAAAGAAGTAAGATTGTTTATTATGTGTGCATTTATATTTAAAAACCTTAATAAATATTTATAAAAAAAAAAAATAAAGCACACATGGAACTCGCACTGCTGTGGAGATTGAGGGTGACGTGTAACAATACCATCAAGTTTAATAGGATTTACTCCTCCCGGTAAGTTTATGACTGTCGCCTTAATTGTTATGATTTCTAGCCCCCTTCCTTAGGTAAGCAGGCTGGAAGATTAAAACAACACACACAATAAAGTATCCGACGAAAAATCAAACTAAATAAAGCACATGCCCAAAAGAAATAACTCCCAGTTAAAGGCTTAAAAAAATTAACTTTAGAAACCAGCCCAAACAGGAAGATCTTAATCAACCTTTTAAAGAAGAGCTATCAACCTTTTAAAGATTTTTTTTTTTAATCAATCAGCTGTCAGGCTTTTTAAGTAATCTGAGAGGTAATCAATGAAATGTAAATAAAGGTGCCTATTGCATCTTATGGACACCCCTATGTAACATATAATTTTGTTTGTAATGGATGTCTTTACATTGGTAACCTAGGAAAATGATTGAATAAATAATGTATTGTCAGGGGTTCAGGAGCAGAGGCACAGGGGAGAGAGGAAACGGAGAGCGAAGGGGAAGAATCTGAGGGCAGCGTAGGGGAGTATGACAGTGGCCCGAGAGATTCCATGAGTTTCTCCAGCGATTCAGAAGATTCCCAGAGGGGGGCGCCGATGGCCAGGGCAAGGGGGGTCCCAGGGGGGATGCACCAGAAGCAAGGGGCCAGCGGGGACTCCCAAAGCAGCAGCGGAAGATCAGGACCAGTTCCCCCACCAGAGCGTAGTGGGGGGGAAGAGTCCCATGCATCAGGGCCAGCGTCTCCTCCAGCAGGGAGAGAAGATGAGTCAGGGCTGACCACGCCTCTGTTGGAGAGTGAGGGAACGGAGGGGAGGTCAGGTCCAGCTAGCCCCCCCGAAGGGGGAAGCAGTGACAGGAGCAGTGTAACGGTCAGGAGGAAGGTTGCCGGCTGGGCACAGGCGCCAAGTTCGAATGTACAGGCGCGCGGGACAGCAGAAAACCCGGATTGGGAACCAGGTCCTAAAGCCCGCCGGAGGCAGGGGGAAGACTCAGGGGACTCAGCGTCAGAAGAGTCCAGAAAGGGCAAGACTCCAGCGGACAGGCGGACCCAGAGGAGGAAAGAGCAGAGGAAGAGGTGGAGCAGGGCTAGAGTCTTAAACTGGTGTCTGGGGGGAGGAGATTCAGACGGAGCTTCGGCGGTCTAGAGTTTGAGACGTAGAGCTGCACGCCACGGCTTTGAAATCGAAACTGAACTTCAATAAAGACTTTTGTATATAACAACGAACTGGCGTTGGTCCTTTGTGAGCTGGGACCTCGGGCAGCTCTGACATGTATGTTTAGATTTCCCAATATGGGGGCCACATAGAGAAGGGATAGAAGAGAATAGGCAAGGATTAAGGTCATGTGAAATGAAATGTTGCCAAGGGAGAGGAAAGGAAACATGTCTAATGGCAGTAAAGACTATGCCAAATGATTTGTGCAGGAAGGGCAAACATATGAATGTTATCTTTTCCCTTCGATCCATAAAAAACTTGATGGACTTCCAGAGGGGTGGCCATGTTATTTTTTTTAAAAAAATGATATTTATTACTTTTACAGCTTACAAAAAAAAAGAAAAAGAAAGAAGACACAAAAGAAACAATACAATATAGACAATACAAAACACAACCTTAACATCTAAACACCATGAACTATACAAAACAAAACAAAAACAATTTAACACACATCATACCTTTACCATAATCTAGCTTTCATTCCCTTGTTTCGTTGACCTCCTCTCACCTCCCTCCTTGTATTCCACTTCTATACGTTATCTCAGCAAATCCTTTATCTTGAAATATTTGTAATCTTATTCCTCATTAAATCTAATATACCTATTTACACTTAACCTCTTGAAACATCTCCACTAAGGCAAAAAAAAAAAAATCCATTCCAAGATTTTTCTATCCCTCATTAAATTTTACAAAATTTCCCTATATAGACTTTAAATTTTCCAATCTTCTTCACCATCTCCTCTTCCTGGTCTCAGCCTCTGCCAGTCCTTTCCGTCAATTCCATATAGTCCATCAACCTGGAGATCTTATGTCCGAGGCTCTTAACTCATCTCCACATCCCTTCCGCCAATCTTCTTCATATTCTTTAATTCTAGAGAGCAGATCTTGGGGAAGCTCCGACCCAACAGCACTTTTATTCCATGTCAACAGGTCAACCAGATTTCCATAGTTAAAACTAGAATCCATAAAATATTTCAAATCTTGTTTCAAGGTTCCTCCAACTCCAAAGGCCCCCAAAGCTCCAATCCCCTCCCGACCCAAATCCATGTCCCAAATGTCAATTGACCCCTGCATAAGGGGATCTCTCCAACCTTCCCCCTCCAGTCCAGGCCAGGCTCCAATCCTCAAAATCTGACCTCTTCCAGTTTCAACCACAAAGGGCCCCGACCAGTAACCCTCAACCTGCCTCTGTGAGGTTAAGGCTCCCCCTTGTATTACTTTAAGTTCGACAACAGCAACTTTCTCCTTCTCCTTTTCAATGATTTGCCCTAATGAAATAGATTCCTGTGCCAGATCCTGAGTTATTTCTGTGTTGGTATTCACTTTTGGTCCCGAAATGTCAATTTTAGTAGCCATAGCATCTATCTTCTTGTGAAGCTGTTTCAGCAAATGATCTATCTTGCAAAATGCAGACACTATTATCTCATCTGCCGACATTTTAGTCCAAGGTCAGTCTCTAGTTCTCACAATTCTTATCGTACAGCTGGATTCCTCAGCTCGACTCTTGTAACAGTTTCAGCTCAACTCTTGTAACAGTTTCAAAGACTCCCTCTAGGGGGGAGCAATCTCCACTTGTATCAATCCTTTCCGACACAATTCCAAAAGTAATATAGTTTCAGTTTTCAGTTACTTTTTCAATTGCTTTTTCTTCCTTTTAAAACGCAGAAGCGGACAGTGAAAGCAATATAATTCTCTTACTAACTGACTGTTTTTCGCTGTCAATGAACTCTTCCAAACGTCAATCTGTTGGCAGCCCATTCCCAGGAGTTCAGAGCAGTGATAATTTAGTTTTTATCACTCTCTCCTGCAGGATACACAGTCCACAATTTCCCCCCTCTTCCCCTGCTTCCAAGGCGGGTTTAATGGTTTCAATCGCTAGAAGTTTAATCCTTTACATGAGGCTTTCCAAGACCTTAGTTTGCAACTTCTTTGCTTCAGTCTATTTACAAAAAGGGAAGGCAGACTTCCTGTTTTGAACCTTCCCCACTCGTTGCCAAATTAAGGTGTTTAAAAATCCAATTTTTCGTTCTACTCACGGGTTGTTGTTCAAAGTCCAACTGTCCACAGGAAAAAAGTCAGTGCTCTCCGACAATAGCAATGCGGCTTCACTCCATGAAAGAAGCAGTCGATTCAAAGCACCACGCCACTCACCCCACGTCGCTCCGGATCCCCAAAACAGGGTTTCCCCGTGAGTAGGGGAGGCGCGAATGGTGCCAGCCGAATCCCAAGTTCACAGGCTTCTTCCGCCTGTGATTTCTATGGGTCTCCGCCTTCGCCGTGGCAGTCAGACCCTACTTTTCACAGAGCAAGTTCCTCCCGATTGGAGGAGCTCCGCCATTGCCGGAGGCGCCAACCCCGGAAGTCCTCAAAATCACATTTATAGTAGTAAAGCTTACAGTCAACTTCATCAGATGCACAAAATTACCTTGAGTTGCAAGTGCGTCACACACACACAGTATTAGTCAACTAAGGCACACTCAGAATAGACCCACTGAAATTAATAAATCTTAGTAAGTAATGTCCATCAACTTCAATGAGTCTACTCTGAGTAGGATTAGCACTGAATATCACTCATGGTTGGATGTGTGGGTGGGGATTTTAACAGGTCAGAAGGAAATGAAAAGCAGAAAAAGTACAGACGTTGATAATTTTGTTATTATCAATGGCCATTCACAAAAAAAACTGCTGTTAACACAGACATCCTGGGATCAATAAGCTAATTAACACATATAGTGTGATGAACATTCATTTGTCCTGATTTAGTTCAAGTGAGAGCACTTAACCTTAGCGATTTCACCTTGCAGTCTCCCAAGTTCCTTTGTTCCACCTTAAGGTCAGTTGCACAGTATCTTATGAGATATTATCAAGTGCATATCAGAACTTTAGGATTGTGCATTTAAAGTGGATTAAAGGACTCTGTCACCATAGCACAACAAACAGACCCTGTGGTTAGAAAAGTGACAGGGAAGTGCACTGAAAAGTGTGGGATGAAAAACTGATTAATGGAAAGATACAGAAATACCCTTCAAGGAAATCAGGTTGCATGCAGAATGAATGATCACTGTCATATAATGTCACCCCACAAACAAATGCTCAATAAAGACCAGACATAGTCATAGTCTAACCTCTACATAAGCTTTCTGCAAGCAAATCAGGATGCATGTTCAAAAAACAGATGGGTGGGAGGAGCCCTTTGTCTGCAAAAAGGACAAACACAGATCAAAGTAATCAGTTGCTGTATGCCAGTAGAAAAGGTTAAGAAGGGCATTGGCAAATTTTGCACTGCACTAAAGATGGACAAATTGATGCAGAACTGCATACATATTTCACTGGCTACATATAACAGCTTTATATGCTTTAGGCTGAAAAGCATTTTGGAAAATCCATCCCCATGACTGATTGATGCCATTTCCAGTGTGCCTGAGTCTATTTCTGTTATAGCCCTGCCCTAAAGAAGCCATCTGCAATCTGTCAAAATTAGGGAACCTTTAAAGAAAAGACAAGAAAAAAAGAAAACTTCTGAGAGGGAAATATTTGAGGGCAGACGTGTTTTTCATGTTGAACTGTGAAAACATTACTTTCATGTTTGCAAAATGAGCAAAAGCAACAGCTCTGGTTTATACCAACGCCATCCCCAAACAGGTGCTTTCTTGCTAATGAGTCTAAAGCTTAAATGCTTAGAAAGTTGAATTAATATTACAGGCCTGAACTCAATTCTTACACAACTTCTTAATAGAGCACCAGTCAAGAAGAGTTCAAGAGAACCAACTTCACAATTCAGCCTTACAGTATGCAGAATAGGAACTGTTCCTTAATGGGAACTCAATAATTGACCAATTAGCTGCATAAGGAAGTTTTTACAATTTGTTTGCCAGTCTGAAGAGAGTTTTTCAGCAAGCCAAGATGGACAAGCTGAAGTACTTGGTCTTAAAGAAGCATAGTGGACACAATGCATGCAAACCTGGTGGAATGTAGTTACAGATAGGTAGCCGTGTTGGTCTGCCATAGTCAAAACAAAACAAATTCCTTCCAGTAGCACCTTAAAGACCAACTAAGTCAGTTCTTGGTATGAGCTTTCGTGTGCATGCACACTTCTTCAGATACACTAAAACAGAAGTTTCCAGACCCTTCTATATAGTGAGAAGGTGGGGAGGGGTATTACTCAGAAGGGTGGTGGGAATGGGTGATTGGCAGATAGCTGTGATGAGCCTGTTGACGACTCTTAACGACTGCAATAGGTCTTACAGGAAAAAGCAAGGGGTGAAAAGGTGAAAAATGGCTTTGTCATGTATAATGAGATAAGAATCCAAGGTCTTTGTTCAGACCAGGTTTCTCCATGGTTTTAAGTTTGGTGATAAGTTGTAATTCAGCAGCTTCTCTTTCCAGTCTATTTCTGAAATTCCTTTGTAGTAAAACAGCTACTTTGAGATCTTGTATAGAATGTCCTGGGAGATTGAAGTGTTCTCCTACTGGTTTCTCTGCCTTGTGATTCCTGAAGGCAGAGAAACCAGTAGGAGAGAAACCAGTCCCCTCACAAGGCAGAGAAACCAGTAGGAGAACACTTCAATCTCCCAGGACATTCTATACAAGATCTCAAAGTTTTACTTTTTTTTTTTTTACTGTTTTACTACAAAGGAATTTCAGAAATAGACTGGAAAGAGAAGCTGCTGAATTACAACTTATCACCAAACTTAAAACCATGGAGAAACCTGGTCTGAACAAAGACCTTGGATTCTTATCTCATTATACATGACAAAGCCATTTTTCACCTTTTCACCCCTTGCTTTTTCCTGTAAGACCTATTGCAGTCGTTAAGAGTCGTCAACAGGCTCATCACAGCTATCTGCCAATCACCCATTCCCACCACCCTTCTGAGTAATACCCCTCCCCACCTTCTCACTATATAGAAGGGTCTGGAAACTTCTGTTTCAGTGTATCTGAAGAAGTGTGCATGCACACGAAAGCTCATACCAAGAACTGACTTAGTTGGTCTTTAAGGTGCTACTGGAAGGAATTTGTTTTCTGGTGGAATGTAGAGAGAGAGTGGGGCACACTATTATCACTGGATGCATTCTCTATACAAAACAGAGGTAAGGATGTACTAGAGTTAGTATACAGTTCTCTCAATGGAAGGATCAAGAAAAAGGAGTCTTCCAAGGATCAGTATTGGGACCTGTGCTTTTTAAATGTGTTCATAAATGATCTAGAGTTGGGAGTGAGCAAAATCCTCCTCACCAAAGCCAAGCATTGCAGATGAAATTCCTGGTATGTTTACCCTGGTAAACAGCGCAGTCACTTGACTGTTAGTATTTTCAGGAATGCCAAAGGTGAAGTGTGTAGTCCAAAAGGTCCCCTCAAATGATTTTGGAGATACAGCTCTTGGATTGAGCATAGCTAGGTGCAGTCCAGGAGTTTGCACACCACCATTCTCTGTCTGCAGCACTGCAAAGCATCCTTGAAGGGCTTTATCTCTTCAGTTATATAATGAAGCTGTTTGGGATGGGAACATGTCTTGAGCCAGCAATCCTAGCAACCCATTTCCAATTTTATGTAATATGCCACAGCTTCCTAGCTTGAGTGGCCCTGGAATTCCCCTACTCAGACCTCTCCCTCAACACCCTTTGGCAGTGCCCACACTCAAGCTATCTGCCATATGAAACCAGGTGCCTGGTTCAATACATCCAGAAGGAAGTCACCTTGTTGCAAGGAATTTTGGCATTTGAAATACAACCACTTTTCTTAAAGGAGTGTGGTGAAGGAGCCCTTCAAGCTCATTCCTTTTGGGGCCTGGGTTGAACTGTCATAACCAGCCCAGCTTTTTAAAATGTCTTTACAGATACTGAGAGCTGTAAAAATATATCCACTCACCATGGAAAGATTACCCAGGTCTTGTTGGCATGGTGTCTTATGGCAGGTGTGTAGGCTACCCCATGTGGTGTTTGGCAGAGGGTTATGATGAAAAGTTTGTGCTGAACTTTGTAGCTGCTGCTTGCGCTGCTGTCAGACAGAAAAGGCACCAAAAAAACAGGGGTAGAGTGCAGGAGAATAAATAGAACCCACATCAATTCTTTCCTCAAAAGTACCACCCCTCTATGTTCCATTAATGTTCCCTTTGCAGAGCCTGGAACTGATAGATGAAACATTGGTTATGACAGTAACAGCTATCAGTCAGTAAATAATAATAATCTTGGTCAATTAACAATACACAATTTAATCTATAATCAATCTATTAAATTGGCATGTTTTTGGACAGTAGCTCTGATGGAAAGAAGCAAGCTTTTTATTGCTAGACAACAAAATGCAAATATTACAGCAGGCAAAATCTTGGAAGATGCAACATCTTGTTTGCATTCTTTCCTACCTGAAATTGAAGGACAAATGCCTCATCTTAAGATGAGGCCTGCCACCCATGCTATAAGCAAATTCTAAAATGAGAAATAATTTTACATCAGTAATGTCTACAATGACAGGCAGCTGCTGTCCAGGATTTCTGAGAATTCTCTCCCAGCCCTACCTTGAGATGCTAAGGATTGAATTTGGGACCTCCTGCATTCAAAGAAAACCATAGAGAAGACTATAGAGCTACAGCCCTTCCTCAAAGAAACTTCCTTGAACAGGCACATGACCACTTTCAAAATAGCCTATTTGGTTTTATATTTGCACACATTTAAGTGAATTAGCACATGCAAATGAGCATCAGCCGCTGCCATCCCTCTTCCTATCTCTCTTCCATATGCTATTGGTGTCAGTATGCTGGGAGGGACTAGGAGAAGAAGAGGACAATCATCTGAGGGCCATGAACTGCTGAGGAAAGTGCAGCAGCAAATATACAACAGCTCACACTCTCATTTGGCTCCTGGGTCAGCAGCTATTACCATTTTGCACAGCTACTGGGGTGGCACTATGCCTATTACACATTCTCTAGGATTGGCAGGGAAATTATGGTGGTTTCTGGAGCTTTGGGCCAGTTTAGACCCTCTGGAGCCAGCAAGCTAACACAAGCTGTCATGTCCCTGCTCTTTGGGGGAGGACTTGGAGCTTCCCAAAGCAAGTGCTACAGAGGAGCAGGCCATTTCAGTGGGGCCAAGCAGGAGGATGAAGGGTCTTCAGAAGTCATGGCACCCTAACCAAAAGGCACAGGGGGTACTTGCAGAGAATCAAATATGGAGGCTGAGAGCAGCCAGAGTGTGGGTGAGTTGGCAACCAGACACAAGTGTCTGCCTGAGGAACAAGACAAATTCTTCAGGCAGTCCAGATGGCCTGCAGCTTTGCTCTGGGTGGGGTACTGAAGGATCAGAGTGAAATTCCTTCAATTATTGACATAGAGTGCTGGAACAGTATCCATGCAGTAGCTCCTTGACTTTCCTTGTGACCTAGCTCTTAACTGGACCATGCATTCACCACCACCTCCATGTTTTGACCCTGGACTGCTTCAGGGCCTTGCTCTCACATTGCCACTGTGTTTTGACTTTGGACTACTAGAAGACCTTGTTTTTTTAAAAAAATTGATCATGTGAGCAGACTTTGGGAACTGCGTAGTTCAGTTTCACCTGAAACAAGACACAAGCTCAAAGACAAGGGTCCTGACATGAGAACCTTTTCATTCATTCATTCATTCACTCATTCACTCACTCACTCACTCACTCATTTAATTATTTATAAACTGCACCAGACAAGGTGGGGTACAACCTAAGAAGCACAACTGTTTGGGGGGTCCTACTCTAAAGGTATGTCTGAATAGTAGTTTATTAAAAAAAACTGCAGAGACAACTCATGCTTGACTTCTATTGGCAAGCAGTTCCACAGAGCAGGGCCTACCACATTAAAGGCTCAGTCCCTAGTAAATCTCAGGGGCATGGGGGTCACCCAAAAGAACCCCAGCTGGATTATCTTATTGACCAAAGTGGAGCATAAAGAATCCAGTGGTTTGTCCAGGAAAGCTGAGCCACAAGTCAGATTCCAGAGACACATTAAGCTGAACTATAGCATAACAAAAGGAAGGTACGGTAGTTGTCAGGACTATTAAGGAGGTCTCTCTGGCAATACTTCTGGCTCCATTGCCTCTATCCTGTCTACCCACTCACAATAAAGCAACCTATTGGAGCAAGTTTCTGGCTTTAACAGTTTTAAAACACTCTGCAGCTCAGCTTTTGCAAGTTTCCTAAATGTCCACACACATTTCCACTTTCAGAATTATGAGGCTCCAAGATCAATTACACAAAAGTATAAGCATAGAAGACCAGCCCTCTGAACTCCAGCTGGGGTGTTTGCTTGTTTGTTTTTCCTGCTGATACAGTCATAGGCTGAAGGGCAAAGTCCCAGCATAGGAGAAGCCCAGCAGCCCCACTCTGCTTTAAAAATAAAATAAAATCAGCTTTCTATTATTGAACCAGGCTCTTCTTGTAAAATATTGCAGCTAATATATTCTCCTTCCAGTCTCTGCCTTAAAACATCTCAAGGCACTTTCTCTCTCAGAGAATCATGTTCTATTATTCTCTAAGGTCTTCTAAACCCTCCATTCCCCAATTTCACATACTATATACATAACTGTGGAGCCAAAGCTTATTTAATCAGAGGAAGCGGCCTTATACTCAATATTGTCTAATTACTTTTTTCAATTTGTTACCTATTCTATCCTGGCACTTTGGTGAGCTAGAAAGCAGGTGGCCCCAGCCTAACTAGTTATTTTTAAACAAGGGAAGGTGATCTACCTAGTTATTATTGGGTGATAATAAAGCAGCTTGTCCTGCTGCTTTTTCCAGGGGATAACCACTCGTTAGTGCTTAACTAGAGGCAAACAGAAATTCAGGTTTTCGCCAGATTTATGTTTTGCTCTCATATAGCACAGAAGAGCAGGTTTTCACTGGGAAAGGAGCAGGGCAAGGGGATATCCACTTGGACCCATGTCTAGAAAGCAGGCATGCTTTCTAGGAATGGGACAAGCAGAATTGTGGATCAGCCCTCAGTCATGCTCAGAGAAGATCCACTGATGTAGATGGGTCTGCACTGAATATAACATTGGATATCACCCATTATTTGGGAGGTTGCAACATTTAATCTTTTGTGTGTTAACTTAACAGAAAACAATAGAAGTGTTTAGAAAATTAACTAACATTTAACAAATTGTTTGCTGGGAGGTTAGATGATACTACATCAGTGAAAGTGTCACCCCACACTTTCCAGTGCATTTCTCTGTCACATTTCTTATAATAAAATGTCTGACCTTTTGAAAAAGCAGGTGTCTTGCTCTCAATCAACCATTATTGCACAGACTGAATTTGCCGGCATGTGACTGACTCCTACCTGAACATAGTGAATCCCATCCAAAGAATTGCTCTTTAGAATTTGGATAAGGAATTTTGAGGGAGCCCCATTAACAAGCATGCTATCTTGTACACAAAACTTTAATCTCTTGCCAGATTAATGGATTGCTTTCTGTTTTTTTCATATAAAAAAACCCCAACACCGTTATGCTGGCCCCCACCCCAAGCTTTTGCCTATCACAGCACATTATTTCCTCCTAAAGAATCCTGGAACCATAGTTTGTTAGGCAGGCTTCCTCAACCTCAGCCCCCCAGATTTTTTGAGACTACAATTCCCATCATCCCTGAGCACTGGTACTTCTAGCTAGGGATTGTAGCAGGAAACCCCCCCCCCCCAATCATCCAGTTTGTACAAACTTCACACACTCACACTCACACACTACATACGCCACACTTCTGTTATAAATTCACAGAAAAAATCAACCATACATCAGATTTGCACTGTTCCATTTTTATTTTATTCCATATGACAAGGACTATCAAAAGGGGGTGGCTTGGTTCTGGTCAGCCATAATCCCTTCACCATCTCAGCACATCCACAGGAGCCCTGCCCAGTTGTTATGCCAACCCTGGTGATCCCAGACAGAAGACAATCAAGATCACAAAGAACTTGCATATGGGAGTGGATTCAGCATGGACTGAAACAAAGGACACTGATCAGATCTTCCCTCTGGGGGCAGGAAACTGCAAACTCCCCTTTGTGTCCTGGAAGTGACTCATGGGGAAGGGGAAAGGGGGAAAGGAGGAACCAGCCAGGTGACAAGACACTCAGGTTACCACCAACTCCTCCCTCAACCCCTCCTTTCTGTAATGCATGTATGATGTTTCTGGGTTGGGCTAGACCTAGAGGAGGGGAATTTCAAAAGTTTTTATAAGGTCTTGCACACCATTTTTCTGTGTCTTTTCTCTCACCTGCAAGTGAGGGGAGCACCCTGTTGCAACAGTTCAATAAAGGCCAAGCCTACAGGCTGCTGATTTGCTCCAATTTACTCTGGTTGGTGTCTTTACTTTTTGTCCAAGGGAGCCCTCGGATTTTTCCGGTAACAGGATCATGGGAGTTGTAGGCCAAAAACATCTGGAGGGCCGAGGTTGAGGAAGCCTGTTGTTAGGGATGCTGGGAATTACAGCTCTGTGAGGTACATGTGCTTTAAATGTATCATGTGTATGCAGCCTAAGCATATAACCAGTTATTACTATTGTGTTTCCTATAAATGTCCTGCTTTACAAAGCCTTCTAAGCAAGAGGGACATGAAATTGCTTAGCTCTACAGTTGTTCCTTTCCTATCCTCCCCCCCCCCCCCCGCTTCACCATCTCTGAGGAGACAACACAGAATACATAATCTGTCAGCCAGCATCTCCTGAACTACAAGAAACAGCTGGTTCTCAGCCCAGAAAAAACAGAGAGGGGAGGGGAGGGGGTGGAGAAAGAAGAGTGAAGAGTGTTTTGCTCTGTCTTCTCAGCTGGATCGATTTCACCTTGGACACACACACACACACAAGTCTGTTATGTGCTGAGTGTCACAAAAGGCTCTGTATCTGCTGAGATTTCACTGTAAGCTTGGTTTCTTAGCTGGACAATTAAATAAGCCTGCATCAAAGCACTGCTTCAAGGCAGGAACTGTCAGTGAAAATTTGGTATTCTGCAGAAGTATCGAATTTTCTGGCCTGAGTCACCTGGTTGAATCTCAAGTTTCATTCTCTATCAACCAAGTTATACAAATGCAAATTATGCACTTGTGTTATCCAAGTTTTTCTGTAGGTTTTAGTATGGTCTGGTCATTGGTGGGGTCACATTGGTACTAATGGGGAGTAGACAGGTCAGATGTCAACCCTTGGCATCCTTGGACAGCTGCCAGGGCTCCAGAGCTTGGGCAGCACCACTGCTAATACCTATCCTGAGGTCCACATTAAAACAAATTTCTGGACCATCATTCCAAGCAGCACCAAATGGCTCAATCTAGCCACACTTTTCATTTCCCACAAGGCCACTGACCTAGCGGGAATGTAAAAGCGTGACTATACCACATCAGACAGCATTGCTCAGCAACAATAAATCCATTTGCGATGCCAGCAGACTATTTGAAATACTATTATGTGTGGCTCCTCCTATCCCAGAGATTGCCAATGTAGCACCCCCAATTGTTGCTGGACTAGAACTCGCAATAACCCCAGGCAGAATGGCTAATGATAAGAGATGGTGGGAGTTGGACTCTAGGAATGACAGGAAGGCAACAGGTTCCCCACCCCTGCTCTAAGAATTTTCACTACTTCCCTGTGTTTTGGTTTGGGAAGCGTGCCACCATAGATCAAAAAGTTTACCCCACAAAGCACACACATGCACACATTCCACAAGGCTTATCCTTTGGAGTCATAGTGGCTGGAGAATTCCAGCTATTCCAGAATGATTCTCTCCCTCTCTCTTGGCTACAACTCTTGTCAGATGAACTATAAATTATGCTGCTCTCTTCCCTTCTACCTTCAACACAAGTGGAGCTTTTGACTCCTTTTATGACCTAAGGGCTGGAACGCTAGCTGCGCTGATGGTCAAGGATGTATCCCTAGTTTTTTGTTGTTTTTTAAAAAATATTTATTAAAGTTTTGAAAGTTACAGAAAGGAAAAAGAAAAAGAATTAAACATAACAAAACCATACAATACAATACAAAAACAAAAATATTACATATACATAACAAAAATAAAACAAAAGCAATTAAAAAAAGAAAAAAACACAACCTATACTTTCAATGTTATTAACTTTCTTTTACTTGTTTCAGCGTCCTCCTCACACCTCCCTTTTTTTGTGTTCCACTTCGATTAATTGTTTCAGCAAATCCTTTCCATCTTCCTCAAACTTCTGTCCTATCATTTAACTTAACAAATTCTAACATTTTTTTTTCCTTTAATCCAATTACAATCTATTATACTTAATTCTTTATAACATTTCTGCTAAAGCCATGTAACTTCATTCCAACATCTTTCTAACATTCCTTAATTTTACAATATTTCTGTAGATAATCTTTAAATTTCTTCCAATCTTCTTCCACCGACTCTTCTCCCTGGTCTCGGATTCTGCCAGTCGGATGTATCCCTAGTTTAATGGTTCTACTAAGCACTAGGAATTTCTCATCCTGTTCTTTGATTATCAAAACAAACATAACTTGATGGTATCTTGGAACCTAAGGGGGCTTCCAGATTGGTGTTTATTCTGGGATTGGTGCTCCTCAAACAAGCAAGGGTTGTTGTTGTTGTTGTTGCAGTGTCCACAGGATGTTGTTGTGTGGGATGTGAAACACAAGAGCAGTCAAGCACAACATCCCTAGAGTGGACATAAAAGGGGATATCTGGACCAGCCAGTCAGAACTTCCTGTTTCTCCTAGGCTGGGACAGACTTCCTCTGGGACAGACTAGAGGTGGGCATGGCCTCACCTGTGCACATAACAAAAGCACAGGACTGGCCGCCACCTCTCTCTCTCTGACTACATTCATTGAATGAGCAACATCTGCTCAGCCTAAGATGCAGCCAAGAGAGGACAAAGGGACTGTCTCTTTATGGGATAGATTCCAGGTGTATATAACTTTTCTAATTTAAGTCTGCCTTCTGGGATCCAATTGTGAACAGAATGTGTGAGTAAACTCTTTTTATACTTTTACAGAAGACTGTGTTGTATCTTATCTTTTTATGAGGGGCTATATGGGGAATTAGGGATGCGGGTGGTGCTGTGGGTTAAACCACAGAGCCTAGGGCTTGCCGATCGGAAGGTCGGCAGTACAAATCCCCACGACAGGGTGAGCTCCCGTTGCTCTGTCCCAGCTCCTGCCAACCTAGCAGTTCGAAAGCACGTCAAAGTGCAAGTAGATAAAAAGGTTCCACCCCGGCGGGAAGGTAAACGGCGTTTCCGTGCGCTGCTCTGGTTCGCCAGAAGCGGCTTAGTCATGCTGGCCACATGACCCAGAAGCTGTACACCGGCTCCCTCAGCCAATAAAGCGAGATGAGCGTCGCAACCCCAGAGTCGGCCACGACTGGACCTAACGGTCAGGGTTCCCTTTACCTTTTTATATGGGGAATTACCTTTAAAACGTATTATAGAGGCTTTAGCGAGCCTGAGCAAACGCATCCGCTGTAAGTTTAAAAAGGGGAATGTTACTCTGCTAAATTGTAGAACTTGTTAACACAAGTTGGAAAGGATATTATCAAACAATATATCCTCTCCTGCATCCCTGAACATTCCCACACGTTGGCATCAAACTGCCAGCATGTCTCCCTCCATCTCCCCATTTAATACAAATTCATCCTTTCTGCAGAAAATCCAATGAATTGGGGTGGGGGGACCTCACTGACATTGACCCATTTGCAGTATCTTAATGACCCACATACAATATTATGCTTCAGCCTGGAAACACCCTTAAAAACTACAACAAGCTTCAGGTCCCATGGCTGTCCACCAATTAACAATTCTTTAAGCACCAAAATGTACTCTGTTTTTAAAAAACTGCTCAGTGACCCTTCACTACATACTGTAAATGAACATCACAAAAAATATATGTCTCTGAATTTTGAAGAACTTTTACTCTTAAATTGCTATTTAACAACAACAAATTCCTTGCTAAAAGAAAAGGCCACCTTTAATATTTTATCTTTTCCATCAAATTTGGGATTATGCATGTTGCAAGAACACACACAAAAATGCATACAGAAAATAAACAAATGTTAGAATCATAGAACTGTAGAGTTGGAAGGGACCCTGAGGGTCATCTAGTCCAATCCCCTGCAATGCAGGAATCTCAACACATGGTCCCTCATCCAATTTGAAACCATACAGGACTATGCTTAACTTGGCAAATGTGCTAGCAGTTTTATTGCTGCACCACTAGTGTCGTACCCTGTGCAGTTCAAAAAAGGCACATTTGCAGCTACTTACTTACACACTGCAGATGGTGACAGCAGTCACGAAATTAAAAGACACCTGCTTCTTGGGAGAAAAGCAATGACAAACCTAGACAACATCTTAAAAAGCAGAGACATCACCTTGCCAACAAAGGTCCGTATTGTTAAAGCTATGGTTTTCCCAGTAGTGATGTATGGAAGTGAGAGCTGGACCATAAAGAAGGCTGATCGCCGAAGAATTGATGCTTTTGAATTATGGTGCTGGAGGAGACTCTTGAGAGTCCCATGGACTGCAAGAAGATCAAACCTATCCATTCTTAAAGAAATCAGCCCTGAGTGCTCACTGGAAGGGCAGATCGTGAAGCTGAGGCTCCAATACTTTGGCCACCTCATGAGAAGAGATTACTCCCTGGAAAAGACCCTGATGTTGGGAAAGATTGAGGGCACAAGGAGAAGGGAACGACAGAGGACAAGATGGTTGGACAGTGTTCTCAAAGCTACCAACATGAGTTTGACCAAACTTTGGGAGGCCGTGGAAGACAGGAGTGCCTGGCTTGCTCTAGTCCATGGGGTCACGAAGCGTCGGACACGACTAAACGACTAAACAACAACAACTTACACAGGATTGCACTGCCAGTGCTTTAGCCTAGCCGACTATAGCCTGAATTTGTCCCCTGAGCTACTAGATCCCCACCACTATCTTAACACATTCAAAAGCTTTATGTAATTCCACTTTGGACAGAAAGCAGAACTAGTTCTGTCCCTTTAAAAAAAAAGTCCATCCAAACTTTTTATCTGAAAGTTATTTTCTTCCCTATTCTCAATTATAACAACAGACAAGACACTCAGTCACTCTCTTTCTCAATAGGGGATCTGCCTTTTGTTTTCTAAAAAACAGCACATTCGATTCTTTTAAATGCTGCAGTTGGAATGATTTTTTTTTTTTTAAAAAAAAGAATAAATGGATCTGTTTTTTTCTAGAGGATTACCTGCTGCACGGACAGTCAGGGCTTTGTTAGCACTTAATTCTGTGAAGCAGGCCTCTCATGGAGAGGAAGTCTCCCCAAAGACAACTCAGTCTCCGAGCTTCACAGTGCACAGCGTGAGGTTATCGTGGCGTTAAAGCCTGATGGGCAAAACAGATGGCAAAACAGAGCACATGGGAAAGCCATCGGGAGACACAAAAACAGATCTGTAGCATTCCAGAGAGCAAGAGGCGATTTGGCAGCAGCAGCAGGCAGGGTGCAATGGGAGTTGCTGGGAGAGAGGAGATAAGGATCCAGGCTCTTTCTTGGACAGAAGAGAAATATATTGTCCAGTAATTCTGTGTCTGATGAAAACAAAATTGGGGCGGGGATGATTGCAGAAATAAAGAGAGTGACAAATTCCCAATTAAAATCACTCCCTCCACCCCACACCAGCTTTTAGGCCTTGGAGACGAAGCCTGAATTGGTGCCAACAGAGTCTTCCCTTCCAAAGCTAATAGCAGGTGTGGAAAGGCATTTTTTGTCAGGACCACAGCTGGAGAGAAAAGGGTGAAATCTCCCCTGCCCTGCACACTGTGGTCCCCAATGAATCCCCCCCTCCCCAAAGCATCTGCTATTCCTTTTTGACTGACACAATTTCAAGGATATAGCAGAGTTGAAAAAACAGTTCAGAAAAGAGCAACCAAAATGATCAAAGGTATAGATTAACTCCCCTAAGAAAAAGTTTGAGGCTTTTTGGTTTAGAGAAAAGTGTGAGTAGTAAGAGGTGACATGATATGCATGGTATGGAGAAAATAAATGGAAGAAAAGTTTTTATCCCTCTCATAATACTAGAACTCAGGGTCATCCAATGAATATGAATATTCATTGGGCAGAAGATAAATGGGCAGGCATCCTTCCTCATTTTTAAAAGCATGTTACAGGCAAAGGAGTGGCTGGGAAGTGTACAGTATGTGGTCACAGATGCTCATATTGTGCTGTTATTTTTTACTTTAACATGTATTATCCTTTTCTTCAATAAAATGCTGCTTTTTCCCTAGTTTAGCATCAGGGCAGCAAAAACTCACACAATTTTTTTCCGGTAGTGTTAAGATGTACATGCTCTGAGTATTTCTTTTTTAAAAACCAGGGTTAGTATTTTGTTGTTTGTTGCTCAGGAATACAGAACCGAAGGTGGCAGGAAGAAGAGAAATATTAATTACCGGTATGCTCACAACTAAGTAACAGTCACACAGTCATACAAAGCCCACCTCTTCATTGCTGGATAAAACCATTAAGTCCTGGGTCTAAAATTACCTAGCCATACCACTGCTTAGGTAGGCAATTATTATCAGGAAATCTGCATGGGCCCAGCACTGCTGCTCAGAACCAATTTAGAGCCTCTTTGGCTACATCTAACTACAATATCAGGGGAGTGTCTGTCCATTTCATGTGCCATTCATCCTTTAAATTTTAAATTTCTTGGGGGAAAGCAAGACCCTACTGTTTTGCTTATTTTTGTTCCACAAAATATGCCTATCATGTCCTTCAGCTCTATTAATAGAAGCCCCAAGGCAGTTCACAACTTTGATGGAATAGAAATTACTGAATAAAACAAACAAGCATAAAATAAGCAAAGGAATGACTATCAAGATAACAAGAGACATGGTCACCTGCATATCTCAAAATTTCAGCCACTTATCAATTTGAGAGACTTTTTGCCCCTCCCCCCACTCCGAAATACTGGGAGAGAAAAAAATATCCCCCCAAAATTCAATTCAATCCATGTATGTGGAGTTGGTTGGTTGAATTCTTTTATCTGTCAGATGCTGTGTGGTGGTTGCTCGTGAGTAACCAGGCAGGACTCCGAACTGTCTTTTACAGGTTTTATTGTGCAAAGTATTTACAGTGCAGATACACAAAGTTCATGTCTGTCTTAGTCACTTGCAGAATCCGGGAGTGGCCCCTTCCGGCTTTCCCCCCAACATAAGAACTTAGACACCCCAAGCCTCCACCTTCTTGCATTTCACTCCTCTGCGCAAGCTGGGCAACGAAAGTGGTGTGCGTCCCTCCTGGCCAGCCCAGCTAGGTGAGGTCCTGGGGCTCTCAGCAGCATCCTCGAGCCCTATCCCACCTTGGCTGGCCCCTTCCCTCTCTTCTCCATTGGACGTGTGGCTTTTCCCCTCGCTGGAAGAGGAACTGCTCCTCAGAAGCCTCGGAGGCTCTCTGTATCCCAAACGTCCCCCTGCCTCCCTCCCCTGTTCTGATGGCAGTCCCCTGACACTATCCAATGTAAAAGTGATCCAGTGAAGCTAATTGAAGTGCCCACAGAAAGCTTTGTTTCTGAAAATTAAAAAAAAAAAAAAAATCCCAAGAAATTCCCCATTGATTCCTGTATGGTGGTTCTTTTTTACCTTTTTTACCTTTCCAGTGGAAAGTACCCAAGTCCTAAATTCAGTAGGAGTTTTCAAACAAAAACCGATCCAGGAAAAGGTTTCCCTTTCTACTATCATATGGATAGCTGTGGTATATTTTACTTATCCCAAGATACACTGAAATTAGACTTGTAATAAAATGGCTTTTCAAAAAGGGCTGCAGGAAGGTCCATGTGAGTAGAGGTGTTGCCTAATTTGGAAGTATGGCAAACCACCTGAAAAAGCCACAGTATGGCACACCAACTGAAGTTGTGCAAAAACTGTCCTGGCCATAGCCTCTTCCTGTTTATTTAGTGGTAGGGCCAAATCATGGATCCTTTCCAAATTACAAGCTTGCTTCTAAGGAGGAGTGTGCACACTTCCAGAAGAGGCTGAATGCCTGTTTCTAGGTTGGCCATCTATCCAAGCAATGTTAACACCCAATATTGTCTGGATTAAGCTGCAGACGCCCAATGATCACAAATATTGCTGGTCATGAATCCATAAATCACCCTAAGGAAAGCCTTTTTCAGCCTTTCCAGGTTGGCCAGCTATCCAAGCAATGTTAGCACCCAATACTATCTGGATTAAGCTGCAGACCCCCAGTGATCACAAATATTGCTGGTCATGAATCCATAAATCACCACTAAGGAAAGCCTTTTTCAGCCTTCATCCTCACGTTATTGCAAAACTATATTTCCCATTGCAAACACATATAATAGATGCTGATTATATTTTATTACTGTAATATAACTGAAGAGCAATCATTTTGTAAACTCTAAAAGTTTTTTCTTTTACTACTGTTGAGTATTGTGACATGCATGTATGCACTCTTGTATAATACGGGGGGGGGGGGTAGCTCTAAACTGCAGAAGTGCAACTCAGCATATAACAAACAGGTGGCTCATTGTTTAGGCAGATAGTCAATACCTAATCTGAGGTTTGCCCTTTAGGCAGTTTCTCATTCATTTGGGAACATGGGTTTGATAAAGAGAAGAGCGAGGAAGATTGTGTTTGCTCCCTTTCCTATTACCCAGCAATTTGGAGAGATGCTGGCTGTAGAGAGAGACAGCCAGACAGCCACTGGGACCCTCTGAACAGGTCAATGGCAATAACAAGATCTCAGTCAAGCAACACAGCCCTAAAGCTGATAAGCTTCCAAGAGGCCAGGTTGTGTCCCTTAATATTAGTTCTTACAGAAGAAATGCTTGCAGCAACTTAGGCTACTGAGTTACTGGTCAAGAGGATAAAATGTTGAACTAATGAGGATTTGACCCAAAGGTTATGTGGGTCAAAGGCATCTCAGGACAGTGGCTTTTCTATGCCAGTTTATGTCCGAATGCAGATAATTGCACTATATGGAAGCTAACAGGTGAGTTGCAAACCACCAATACTTTCATTCAAATTTTGCCTCAACAGTGAACTCATTATGGGTCTTGGCTTAGGCAATGTAGCTGTTCTCTCAATCTTCTGCAATATGAGAACTGGTGAAAGGGCTGCTGTGCAGTGGTAGAACATATGCTTTGCATGTGGAAATTCCCAGGTGCAATCCCTGGCCTCTCCAGGCAGGACTGGGAATATTCCCTATCTGAAATCATGGAGAGCCTCTGCCAGTCAGACAACACTGAGCTAGGTGACTTATGAGCCTGATTCCAAATAAGGCAGCTTCCTTTCTTTCTAGTAAATGGGATCTACAACAAAATGTAGTAGTATAGTCTCCTCAACATAAGCAGGATTCCTGTTGGCCACGTCCTCCTCCATGAGTCTCTAAGTAGCTAGAGGCTCAAGCAGGGCATTCCACTCCCCATTTCAATTTTCAATTTTCTTTTCCCATTCAACAGTCAACATTCTGTGTTTACTGAACATGCCAAGTTTCTTAGATCTGAAAGCTTTTTTCATACTCCTGTAAATCTCAGGGTTCCTCACACTTGCTGATACCTGTGGTCTGTTTTGCTTCCACTAAACTGCCCTGTGATCATTGGATGAAGATCAGTATATAAATTTAATAAATAACACTAATCATCAGCCCAGTTCACTGTAAGAGGGAATGACAATATTGGCCTAGTCGCTTACAAGGTATATAAGAAATAAGAAGATAATGCACACAAAGCCCCTTGAATACCCAAAACATGCCACCTAATTGGCAAACATTATGACTGACAAAGCCTCAGGTTAAGTACTTAATTCGTTCCGGAGGTCCGTACTTAACCTGAAACTGTTCTTAACCTGAAGCAACACTTTAGCTAATGGGGCCTCCTGCTGCTGCCGTGCCGCCGGAGCACAATTTCTGTTATATAATAGTATAATAATTTATTATTTATACCCCGCCCATCTGGCTGAGTTTCCCCAGCCACTCTGGGCGGCTCCCAATCAAGTGTTAAAAACATTCTCATCCTGAAGCAAAGTTCTTAACCTGAAGCACTATTTCTGGGTTAGCGGAGTCTGTAACCTGAAGCATATGTAACCTGAAGCGTATGTAACCCGAGGTACCACTGTATTGAATGTGGGATCACATATAACAGTCCCAACACCATCCTGACAACAAATAATCATGAAGCACAAAAAGAAATCCGGAATGCAGAACATTATACCTCAAGAGTGTCTCTCATTGCCCCTCCTCATAGCTTCAGTAAGCTTGCGTCCAAAGCAGCAGTCAGTCATGGCCTCGGGTGTCTTGGTGCAGCCTTCACCAGCCAGTAGCTAAGAAAGTTCTGACCTCCTGCCCCTCATGGAGTTCTAGCCTTTGTCCTCCTCCTTCCCAGTACACCTCTCTCCAAAAACCCAAGCCTCCTATAAAACAACACCCACATTCACTTTGGCAATCCCTGTTTTGCACAGATCTGAAAACCTTCTCTGATGTCTGGCCATCATTTCATAATGATTTGCGTTCAAGGCAAGGTTGGGACCCAGGGATTCCTTGATTGGAACAATTCTATAGTTTGCATTTTCCCTTCCTATCCCCAAATATTAGCTAGATTCTGACATTCATCAATTTCTTGAGTTTATAGGGGGTCTCCTCCAAAAACTTGATCAATATTCTAAGTCAGTCATCCCCAACCTTGTGCTTTCCAGATGTTGTATGACTACACCTCCTATCATTCCTGATCATTAGTTGTGCTGGCTGGGGCTGAAGGGATCTGTAGTCCAAAACATCTGCACAGTACCAGGTTTGGAAGGCTGTGTTAAAATCCTGTTTTTACATAAGATACTTCCCTTTTATAGGAGCAGAAATAGACATCTGTAAATAGTCTCACTGTAGTAGAGAGTTTAGAAGACAATCTGAATCCACACTGTAGCTTCTAAGTTTTGTAGCTGCACTAGAGCTTAATTTAAAGCACAACCAATTCAAGGCTCACATATGCAAACACCCTTAGTAATAAAAATCAAAATGCTTGCAGAGAATTTTACCATTCTCAGTTACAGTGCCTCCCTGGAATTGCTGTTATTCAACAAGTCCAGAGCACAGGGCTGGAAAGATTATCCTGAATATAAAGCTTTTGGCTGCCCTCTTCTGGCTGCACAACTAAACGCATAGAAAGGACAAAATTTTGATTTCTCCACATTTTCTTAGAGTGCATACACCTGGCACACTATCCCACATTCAGACCTTTCTTGATGCAGAACCACAAAGGCAGGAAGGATCCTATTAAAGGCTAATTCACACTTTCACAACCACCATTCAATGAGTGCAATATTAAGAACTAACTTTTATGTATGAAACCATCCTCATAGATCAAGCACCACAAATGAAGTTTTTATACACCCTTGGAGCCTGCATGCAGTTGGGCCATCTGTAATAGGCTGCTTGGTTTGAGGTTTTGATGGAGTGTTGTAAAAATGTTTATCATTTGCTATCAACTGCCAGGCTTTATGAGCCTAGAAAGAGATTCCCCAGCTCTTTGCTTGGCACAAGAGAACAGTGTGACTCGAAACTATGTTCTCAGCTTGCTGGCCTCTGGGGCATGCAGAAACTCCTTTGGGAATTGTGCACTGGCTATGAGCTTGCAGTTGCATCCCTATCTTCGCAATCTATAAATAGCGTTTCCAAAAGACACAATAGATTTCGAGCACTAAGGAGGGATTTTGCAGGCGGGATTCAAACATACATCACAACTTTAGGATTGCAGAATTGAAGTGAATTAAAACATTCTGTCACCCTAGCACAACAAATCCCCTTTTTTAAAAAAATGACTTTTTAGGGTTGTGACAGGAAACTATGGTACATTGAAAAGTGGGGTGAACAAATGATTAACCGGAAGATATGTAAACAGCCTGCAAAGAAATAAGCGTGGATACAGAATGAATGCTCATTGTCATACAATCACCCCATTAACAATAAAAAGGCCAGACATAATCTAACCACTGCTTAAGTGCTGTACAAGCAAATCAGGATAAATGCTCAATAAACAGGTTGTCTGGAGGAGCCCATTGTCTTCCGCAAACAGCCATGCACAGACTAGCTTACCCACTTTAGAAAACCTGTCTCTATGTGTAAAAACAGCATATACGTGTGCATATATATAGGTCTTCCATTCAGTCTCCCTTCTTATCTTGCTACAGAATATATTGAATTTCGATTACACTTAATCCTCAGACATCCACTGAGCCTGGGGCACATCAACAGGCATTGCCTGCCCAGCTGCAACACAATGAAAACAAGACTTCCTGCTGACCTATCACATCTGGACAGATAGAAGAGATTCTTTATCCTCTTAACAGCTTTCTCCATGCCCTCAGGGAGCACCCTCTAACTCCAGACTATGAGAAGGCTGGAAGAAAAGAAAGCAATATCTAAAAGCAAGGAAAGCAAGTCATGGTAGTCTGAAAGGAAAGCAAGTCATGGTAGTCAGAGCAAGCGCTAATGCAGACCCAATACATTTCAACAATGCAGACCCAATACATTTTTGGCCCCTCCACTCATCTTTATCTTGGGCATTCGTGATTATTTTACTCATGATGGTATCAGGGTGGTTATTGTTGCATCAGGGTGCTTTCAGATGACTTGTTTATTGACTAAACAAAACAAATTCCTTCCAGTAGCACCTTAAAGACCAACTAAGTCAGTTCTTGGTATGAGCTTTCGTGTGAGAAGTGTGCATGCACACGAAAGCTCATACCAAGAACTGACTTAGTTGGTCTTTAAGGTGCTACTGGAAGGAATTTGTTTTGTTTTGACTATGGCAGACCAACACGGCTACCTATCTGTAACTTGTTTATTGACTTCTTCAGATACTGAAGAAGTGTGCATGCACACGAAAGCTCATACCAAGAACTGACTTAGTTGGTCTTTAAGGTGCTACTGGAAGGAATTTGTTTTGTTTTGACTATGGCAGACCAACACGGCTACCTATCTGTAACTTGTTTATTGACTTCTTCAGATACTGAAGAAGTGTGCATGCACACAAAAGCTCATACCAAGAACTGACTTAGTTGGTCTTTAAGGTGCTACTGGAAGGAATTTGTTTTGTTTTGACTATGGCAGACCAACACGGCTACCTATCTGTAACTTGTTTATTGACTATTCATCCTGATTTGTTTGCAGGGAGATTAGAGGAGGCTGGCTATTTAATGAGCATTCACCCTGATTTGTTTGTGAGAAGGTTAGATGATGTTGTGTCAAAGCAATTGTCACCCCACAGTTTCCACTGCACTTTCCCCGCCATCTTCTTTATCACAAAACATCCAATCTGCTGGGAAGCGGGTATGTTGCACAAGACCTCCCAGTCAGTCAATTGGTCTGAAAAGTTAAAGGACTTCAGCAGGAAGGTGCAAGACATGCACTGAATAGAAACAAAGCAGTATGTCTGTCCCAATAATTTTCCAGGTACAAGCTGTATTGAAAGTGGAATTACATATAAGCACCCTGGTACCATCATGAGCACAAATCGTTGTGAAAGCACAATAAAAAGGATGCTTGGAAGGGCCCGCCAACAGGCAGGGCCTTTTCAGTTGTAGCTCCAATTGTAGGGAATGCCTTCTCCATGGAAGCCTGCCTGGCAAAAGCACATTGCTTTTCAAGAAACCCTTTCTGAAAATCACAGGTACTGAATGCCAGTTAATGTTTTTCTGCTATTCTGCTGTTTTGGGTTTCTCTGAAGAAAAGCAGGGTATAGATTTAAAAACACAAACAAATACATTTTAGTGGGTTTATGCAACAAATCCAACTGAATTATAGAACTAATCCAACCATGCTCTTGGAGATGCATGGAAATCTGGTCCAAACCATTCATTTCCCTGATAATCTCATTATTTGGAAAAAGTCTCATCTGAACTGCTAAGTACACTGAATCAGAACCAAACCAGAACAGTATTTGCCATAATTAATAAAACAAATGACAATAATGGAACCAAAACAAACAAGTAATTTGATTCCCTAGGCAGTGTTACGTTGAGTACGTTAGTCTAAACAAATACTCAGCTGGGCTGGGCTCCAGAAATAACCCTACTCCAAGAAACAGTTACCCTTGGAGACCATCACCCATCCTGTTCCCCTGGGCAATGCCTCTGTTGGTGGGGTTACTATACCAACTAGGCCTGGAGTGCCACCTGAGCAGAGCCTGGTACAGCTGCTCCTTCAATTCCACCAGAGCCTGTTATTGCTGTAAATATTCTGAAGACCAGCTGATTCCTGCAAACATGAATATCATCCTCTCTCGGTAAGAAAGACTAGCTTGCTCTTTTTAGAAATGTTCCCATTTGCAGACTGATTTTAAACCTGCTCTTTGAGGTGCAGAACGTTCAGGAAATGATGAGTCAGGGTGGCATGGGTGGCACTGACTGGAGTTTTTGTGATTAACACAGCAGCAACTATAGCACATACCGTATGACACAATACAGAAAAACATAAATCAGAAAGACAAGCCTTGCCCCCAAGAAGATTACAAGCTAATTTTTGACAAAGAGGGAGGCAAAAGAAAAAGGGATGAATAGGACAAGTGACAGTTGCAAGGTATGAATGTAAGCCAATGCTGCTGTTGTGCTTTGGCTTAATTTCACAGGAGGGGAAATAATCATGCTCAGGGTATAAGAAGAAAAGCAAGAGTGTAGAAAAATATTTGAGGCTGATTAAGAATAAAGGTAGAGGGCCTAGAACAGGCATAGGCAAACTCCGAACCTCCAGATGTTTGGGACTACAATTCCCATCATCCCTAGCTAATAGGACCAGTGGTCAGGGATGATGGGAATTGTAGTCCCAAACATCTGGAGGTTCGGAGTTTGCCTATGCCTGACCTAGGAAAAATGCAAAGCACTCCCCTCCACCAGCAAGACATGCACAGGGGATGCATAGATTGTTAAGTATAAGGGATATAAGAAGATAAACATGGGATAACGTACAAGGCTTAGGTAAATATGTATGGGAGAGATAAGCTTCTATGGGGGGAGGATAAGCTACGTAGGCACAGTGACCCAAGACAATATGTACACAAGCATATGAAATATGCATGAGAGGTATAGCTAAGTATGCACTGGGGTAGGAAGATATACATCAGAGAGGTACCTATAGGTTCATGGATGGTAGTAACTAAACACAGAAGGCATGGGAAAATATGTACGGTACCAGAGGAAGTAGCCAGGCGTGCTTGGAAGAGGGCAGGTAGCTAAGAAAACATGGAGTAGCTAAGCATAGAAGGCACAGGAAGATACACATTAGAAGAGGTAGCTATGAATGTACAGGAGAGGTCAGCTTGTACAGGGGAAGACAAGGAGCTGCCATTTACCCTGATGACAAAGCTCCACCAATGGTAGACTGAATTGATGCTTTACAGAAGTTCTTCAATTAAAGCCAATCAGCCTTCCTGAGAACTTTGGAAGAATGATAGCGGAGTGGGGAAGTGGGGGAGAGAAAGAATGTCTAGGGGAGAAGTATTTAAGAATAAAAAGTCAGAGCAGAAGGAACTTAATTCTAATCTATCTCAAAACACCCCTGCTTTTGCAGCTCTAACTGCAGCCCAAAATCCAGCAGGTGAAGCTCTTTCTTGCATGCAGCTGTGGTGCTGAGGAAAACCTCACCTGCTTAGATTTTTGTGCCATGTTAGAAGAGGGATAGAAGATGACAAACCTAGAACTAGGGATTCAACAGAAGGAAAGAAATTTTTTTAAAAAGAGGCCTGGGGATTTTTTTAAAAAAAATGTTGCTGTGTGAAAAAGATGTAGGTGTCAGTGCCAAACAAGCCTCTCCCTTAGGAAAGAAGTCCATAGATATGATACCACAATACAAAAAGGGCTTTGCCTGACCTGGCTGCTACTCAACTCACCTGAGAGTGGAGAGCACCTGAAGGCCTGCTGCAAATAATAATCTCTGCACATAGGTAGGTAAATGTGAGAGGGGGTAGTCTTTGACATCTCCAGAAGAAGAAAAAATGAGGGAAGAAGAGAAACACAATGTCTACAGCTTACAGCACAACAAACTCATTTTCCCACACTGCACTTTAAGTCTCATTTGCACTTGCTGTGCACACCAGAGAGGGGGTGGTGATATTTTCACCCGATGCACATTACCTAATTTGTTTTTTCGGGCCTGCAACTTCCTAACCCCAAAACATTTAATGAAGCTGTCATCTTTGCAAGGGCTGTTATGGCTTGAGTCCAGGTTCTTGAAGGACTATATCTTCTTGCCCAAGTGCCAGGGGTGCCAACTTGAATAGAATATTGGGGGGAGGCAGGTGAACCCCACACTACATATATGATCACATGACATGGCACACACGCACCCATCAACTTTGGGGGCCCCTATGCTGGGTGCTAATATCCTCAGGGGAGTGAGTACCTTCTTTTGGTCCAATTAACATCAGAGGCAGAGCTGGTGGTGACATAAGAGACAGCCTTTTCTGCAGCTGCTCCTGTACTGTAGAATTGCCTCCCAAGAGAGGTTAGACTGGTTCCCTCTTTGTTATCATTCCACAGACAGGCTAATACTGCCCTGTTCAGACGATGTTGACAACTGGACCATTATCAGGACGATTGGTATTTTAATGTTGGTTATAAATGAGTTTTATTGTATTTTAACTATTTTTTTAACTGGTAGGTTTTTTTAGTTTGTATTTTAAAATGATTTTAGAAGGTCATAAGCTCCCTTGAACCCCAACTTGGGAGAAATGCAGGATATAAATATATTAAATAAAATGAATCTGCACATGTACAACAGCTGTCTCTCAAATGTACACATGCCAACTTAACTGTAGCTTACATTTTCAAACTGGATGGAAGCTGCAGGATATATGTGGATTATAACTAACATCATGTTTACTCAGCTTCAAATACCAGCAGTGGGAGCACACTGAAGATGAAGTAAACAGGGTAATTGTGTGCATAGCCTTAAATAAATAAAAAAGCAGGAACTTGTTTCCCTTTTCCAGAGACACCCAAGTGAAGATAATGGAGAATATAGTCACCAATGCAGAGAAATATTTTGGGAAATTCTGCATTCTGATGGCTGCTTACACACGCAAGACTGCAAAGCTTCGAGACAAGTCAGACCTGCTAGTCAAGCAGCTCATTGACTATGGAAACACAGAGAATCCTGAGCTGCGGACCACTGTGAAAAACTTTGCTGAGGAACTGGCAAAGGTGCAGGATTACAGGCAGGCAGAGGTGAAAAGCTGACCTTGACAACCTAAATCCAGAGCAGTGGGTGTGCACGGAGTAAGAGCAAGGGAATATCCATTCTGTATTAAGATCAGAGAAAAGATTCTTGTAGGACCCTGAAGACTCTTTGCTACAACAGACAAACAAGACATCCTCTCAAACTAATATTCTGGATGACTTGTTTTATTTTACCTTATGTGACAAAAGAACTGTGTTTTCATCAACTGCATAACTGTCAGGGATCAAAGAGGTGCAACCTGTTTATTATTGTTGTTATTATTATTACTTTATATACCACCCTTCATGTGAATAACACAAGGTAATATACAGCATAACAAAAACAAAAACAAATGAAAAAACCCCTAAAGGTGCACTATGGTTGTCAATGCAGCAATTCTTAAAATGCGTGTTTCCTTATGCTTGTCTTGCTTTCTCCATTAGGTGGAGAGACTGGAGGTTAAGGTTATTGCACCTCTGAAGATGTATGGGATGCTCATCAAGCAAACTAGGGTAAGCAAATAATTTATTTTAAAAGACAAGCCCACACCAAGTTCACTGTGGAATTGCAATGACTTTCTAAACTGGGACACAAGCTCATGCAGAAGCAGGTGTAGGAACATAGGAAGCTGCTTCTATTAGCTTTGACTGGTAAATGCTGCTGTGAGGTTGCTGCCTGGAGCTAACAGTCATTAACATGTTACACCTTTGTTGAAGCATCTGCACTGGCTGCCATAAGCTACCAAGCCAGGTTCAAGGTGTCTACTTGTTTACAAAGCTGTAAACAAATTGAGAGATAGCTACTTTAGACAATATCTCACCCCTTACACCCCATGGCACAGAACCACCCCTGGTGGTACCAAGGACTCCTATATTTGCCTTCTGTCCAGCAATAGTAGGGTTTCCAGAGTTGTGGCCTATTTAACATGAAATACATTATCACATGAGATGAGACAAGCTCCCACAATCAGTTCTTTCGGATGCCTACTTAAGACCTTATATTTCCCTAAGCTTTAGCTTAATGAAATTTTTAATTATGGTCAACTGAGCATTCTCTGGTGTTGAACTGTTAACTGTATTATTTTTGTTGTATATTTTATACTTAGTTTTGCTTTTTTGAACAATACTCTGATATTTTATAATGTGAGGGCTTTTTAAAATTTAAAATATACTAATAAAATTGTTGTATTTTGCTACATTAAACAGGCTGAGATTAAGAAATTCAACAAGGCCCGAAACAATGAAATAAAGCAGCTAGAGAAGTTGGAGAAGATCCGACAGAAGTCACCATCCGACCGACAGATGATTGTATCCTTGTTAGCATGTTGCCGCTTCAATCTCTTCCCTACTCCGGCAAAAACAGTCCTGGCTCCCCAGTACCGCAGAGTTCCGGCTTTCTTAATGCAGCTAGATCAGGAAGGCAAAGTTACAAGCCCTTGCTATGGGTGGCTATTATTACAGTGAGGTTTCCTTCTGAGCGTTCCACAAAGCAGTGGAATTCAATGAAACCTATTGGAAACAGACATACACACGGAAAACCATCTCCTTGAATAAGGAAAAGCAAAATAGATTGTTGCAGGCTCACAACTGGCTCTCTGGAGAGGGAACTGGGGCCCCGATGAGATGAAAATAATATGAATAATGCTCAGATAACAAGCATAGGTTTTGAAAGCACACACACCCTGCACTGCCCGCTTACTTCCTTGTCACAGAGCTGCAAACATGAAATTGGAGATAAAAACACATGACCCCTGGACATACATTTTAGTAAGGGCATGCAAAAATTTGTGCCTCGAGTCTGTTGCTATGCTAGGCTGCACCCTGGAATTTATTTACTTCACAAAGGTGAGAAAGCCCCCGCACATGTGCAGAGGGCCTGTCACCACTGAGTAATCTTAGAGCACCACTGAGTAATCTTAGAGCATCAAGCTTAGAGCATCAACTTCTTAGATTCTCCCCAAGCACCTTTTGATTTAGGCTATGTACACATCATACTTTTAAAGCACATTACTTCCCCCAGAGGATCCTGGGAACTGTCATTTGTTACCTTGCTTTGTTGTTGGCATCCATCTGTCTCAAGAGACCATGCAGTGAGGATCTGGGGGTCAAACTGCTGTGCTAGAAGCACTGAAGTGACCACTCTGATGCAAGCCTGGGCACTGTGTATGGAGGTCTTTGGCTGCCCAGACTACAAGACCCCCCTTGGCCTCACTGATGTAGTCCAAAGGAAAGCAGAGCAATATATCTGACACCAGCTTGGCTTGCCAGAGTTGCAGGAAGGAGACATACAAGGCACCATCCAACCATCTTAGAGACTCCGTTCTGGATTTGTGTAAGATTTACTCCTTAGCCTTTTCTTCTTCAGAAAAAATCCCACAAGGAAGCAGAGATTTAGGATCAGAGTTTTCCTTCTTCTAGAAGAGCTACTTTCCCAGTTTAACAAGCCCCTTCTTCCCCTCACTTCCATCTACAGCTTGTGCAGAAACTGCCCTCTTGACCACTGGACCCACCATTGGTCTCGTCCACTCAATCAGCTGGAGCCTGTCTTTGCATGCAGGAAGAAGTCTGCATGCTCACAGAGGGTTTGAGACCCATTGGCTACCCTCACCAGGTTTAGAAGGCCAGTTAAAGCTGTTTCCTTGGATGTGGCCACTGTCACATGCTGACAGCTTCCAGGAGCCACAGGAGAAAGCTTAGTGCAGGGTGGGAACCAAAGGTGGACAGAAAACCCTAGAAGGAGCATGACGTGTCTCCCACTAGAGGTACAACCCCTCCCCCATCACCGCACACACCCATAATTTGTTAAAAAATCTTAGAATTGTAGCTCTATGAGGAACAAACAAGAGTTCCCAGGTTTCTTTGGGAAAAGCCATGTACTTTAAATGTGTTTTAAATGTATGGTGTGTATGCAGCCTTAGATCTTGAGTGCAGGCACGCTGCAGCAAACCTAATTCACTAGACTTCATTATTCCCAGGGGCCCAGATTTGCCACCTAATTCCTTAAGGGTCTGATATTCTAATCTAAATATCCAAATAGCTTCCTAGCATCAGTATGTTTAAAATATCAGAGAGAAATGTGAGTCCTCTTATTTCATGAAACATTCACCCAAAGGGGAAATAAGTCCTGTGTTGGTGAAAGAAGCAAAACACCATAATCCAGGCAGCTCAAAAAAAGATTTCCCTCCTTTTTTTCCTCCTTCCCTTGGCAAAAGATATTTTAATCAGGAACTTCTTCAAAAACTATCCCTTTTCTTCCAAAGGGAGAAGCTCTCAGCAGCAAAATCCTCAGGAAGATTCTCAAGGGGAGGAGAGGAGGCTTGACATTCTCTTAATCCCTGCTGTGCTAAACTCAACTGCTGAGAGAGCAGCCATAAAACAAGGGAAAGACAGAAAGATGCCGGAGGCAGCTGTGGAGCAATCTTCCAGGGAGGTAGAAGAGCTTTCTCTTTTTTTTCTCTCTCTCTCTCTCTCTCTCCCTCCCTCCCTCCAAGAGGCACACAGAAGATTGTGTGGGGCAAAATGCTGTTTCTTCTAGGAGACAATCATGCACATTTGAACTGAAAAGATTAAACTGCATCCTCCTTCCCACCCTATTACCAAATTCTCAAACTTATGGACTCAAGGCCCACAGCCATTTAGAAGAGTCCAGCAGCTTATTGAACATTTGGCAGAATATTTTTATTTATTTGAAGCATTTTATCCCATTATTCGACTTAAAAGGGTCCCATCTCTTCCACTGATAGAGCTTGATAGAATGCAGAGCTGCCAGGCGACAGTTGAGGGTAGAGCCAAATGATGCTGGTGTCTCAGAAGAGCTGATGGAATAGCCCTGTTTCCCATCTCTCTAATAAGTGCTTGATGGAATGGCTGACACCAGAAGAAGGGAAGACCAAAAGGAGCTTGCATGTCCCCCCACCCCTTACTTGACTCATCTTTGCAGTGGTACCAATTAGCTGCCATATGTTGAGCTCCGTACCTAGACTAATTTCACCTATTCTGCCCCTCAGGGAGCTCTTTAGAAGGTTATATAGAAACTCACCAACTAGGTGTCTCTTGTCAGCAGAGATCTTCTAGAAAATGGGTGTGAACAACTATAATGCCTGATCCCCTGGGTCATGCCAAGAGTGTCACATGTGCAATATAGAGGCAGCATAGTCTGTGCACATCAGAGAGGAAGCAGGAGTATCTTCACTTGATGCACGTTACCTGATTTGTTTCCTCATGATTGTAACCCTGCCAAACTCTTATTCAGTAAAGCTGTCATCTGTGCATGCACTATAAACTGTGCATGCTCAATGGCTGTCTCTCAAACGTACACACTCAGCTTACCTCTAGCTAGCATATGTTTTGAAACTGGATGGAAGCTGGATTGAGGGGGGGGAAACACCAAACAGCAATATTCTCAAGAAACTACAGGATGCATACGGATTGTGGCTAATGCTACATATGTTCAGCTTCAAACACTGGAGCCAGAGTAAATTTTAATACATGCACAGTAGGTGATATTGATGTCTCACTCCCCACACCCTTTCCTTCCCCTCCTCAATGCCACAGTTTCTGTGATCTACTAATGGATTTGACTGCCCTCTGGTGCTGAAACTGAACATGGGCCTCTCTCACTACAAACCACTACCAAAATCTGTCTGTACAAAAACAAAGAGTCTTGTGGCACATTAAAGACTAAAAACTTAAACTGGAAGTCTTTAAGGTGCCATAAGACACTGCTGCTTTTGCTGCAACAGGCTAACAGGACTACCACTCCAGAAACCACTTTTATAACAAATATTATGATGGCTTAAAGAGGGACCAGAGGGTATCCAGGCAAGTCAAGGGCATCCAGCTTATAAAGACTGACACATGACCACACACATGCTCATCACCCCAGACCCAGAAGTGGCCCAAACATAGGGGCAGGGCGGGGGCCATGTGGGCTTATGCACGCTCCACTAACACATGGGGGTGGGGCAGGAACGCAAACCCCACGAAAATGGAGAGTTGCCTGTATGTGAAATTTATCCTCTTCAATAGCCTCTAGCTTGAGATCCTGCTCAGGATCCTGCTTCCTGTTTCCCATATGTCACAAAGTCTTGTCCTTTCTGTCACAAAATGCCTATCTGATGAACAGTCTGGGAATAACTGTTGCTAAAAACAGTCTGGTTTGTTTTTTTGAAGACTGAAGAAAGTGTCTGCTTGCAGGCTTCCCAATGGGGTATCTGGTTGGTCACTGTGAGAACAAAGTGCTGAACTAGATGAGCCTCTGGCCTGATCCAACAGCCTGACTCATCTTGTGCTCTTTCAGCAGTGCCTCAGTCAAGAAGGCACCAACAACTCAAACTGGTATTTCTTTGCTCCCCTTTTGATTTTTCCCCCTTGACTCTTATACTCAGTCACAGGTAAGGGATTAGATCACCACTGTGTGTAAGTTAACATGCAAGTATGAACACTGGCATCCACAGCTACCATTCCCCATTTGCTCTAGAAAAGTTGGCTACAAGTGCAACAGTAAGAGCATTCACACCATCAGTTTAAGCACTGGCATTCTGCTGGCACTACTTCTGGGTAAGTTCTTATACTATAGCATTTGCGCTTGACTTCAGTCTGTTCGAGAAGCACACTGGAGCAGAGTTTTACATTTCAGACTTCACATGTATTTGTAAAAAGTTCCATTGATTTCAGAGGGATTAGGGACTGACTTACAGACAAGATATATATTGTGACTCTCAGCACAATTACTGCAGCAGCACCAGCAAAAAGCATGGATCATGATCCAGCTTCATTTGCTCACAACTTATCGTGCACAGCAACAAATTGCAGAAGACAGAGAAATGAATCTCCATCCATATCAAGAAATGCACCCAGCCAGTTCAAAGGACTCAGGCCTAGCCCATACATGAAGCAGAATTACATTGACCAGAAATAACAGAGTGCACGGGACAACTTCAGACTTCACAATGGTAAATCACACTTTTAATCCTCTCCAATAAACAAAAAGCATTGTTGGGTTCTTCCCTGAAAAACTAGCTTTTCCCTGCCCCATACATGTGTGTATGTACATTTCCCCAGTAATCTTTACAAAAGCCTAATAAAGTAGGCACTATATTGTAGATAGGGTGGTAAACATGCTTAAGGGCCCCTAGTGAATTCATGGCTGCTGGAGTAATTTTGAAGGGACATCCTATTTTACATTTTACAGTGGTATCTATGATGTTGTACTAATTCTCATAGGCCAGGACTCGGAAATATTTATGCCACTGCAATCTTAAAATATTGGTGGAGCAGATTTCAGTTGTACTCCAACAGTAAATGAAATGCATTTGAGATGACATGCACAGATTCTCATGACCCGTGCAACCATAGCTGTCAACTTACAGATTTGAAAATAAGGGACCAGCAGCCAAAATAAGGGACCTGCAGCCTCACCTGTTCCAGGCACTCCAGTCTTCCTGTCCTCCTGCAGTCTAGTCAAACTCATGGCTCCCCGGCCTGGCTTTGCACTGCAAAGTTTGCAGCAGCACGTGCAACAAAATGGTGTCCAGCATTCAAAAAACCCCTCAGCTTGCATTAACTAGCCACACACAAGGCATGCAAGCTCCACCCCCCAGTTGTTCTTAGACTTCTTACTGGGTGAGCAACAGAGTCAAGCAACACAGTTGGAGCCTCCCTCTTCCCTGGCCGGCAGGGAGGGAGGGAGAGGAGCTGCTTCCTTTGAAATTTAAGGGACATCATTTAAGGGACATCTATCAATAAGGGACAGCAGTGGGACATGGCGCTGGAATAAGGGACTGTCCCTTCAAATAAGGGACACTTGACAGCTATGCGTGCAACACAAATTATTTCCCTATATTTATATTATGCTGCAATCAGTGAGACAGGGCCCTAAAATTATGCTCCGCCAAATCAGGCAAAACTCCAAAGCATTCACAGTAGAATATTTTATACACAAAGGTCAAGCTTCTATTCTCCCATAATCAGAGGAGGGAGGTTGCTTAAAAAGAGAGTGAATAACAATTACTTAAGCCCTTGCAAAACTTTGGCAGAATTACCACCTTGCAAATAAATGTACATAAGTGTCCATGGAGAGTGATACATTTATCCTGTCAGGCGTCGCTCATCTGAGTGAATGCCTTCCTGATAAGCAAGAGTGACTCACTGTGCTCTGCTGGTCCAGAAGTCACACACCACTTGTTTACAACTGTATCTTAAATAGCACTTCTTGTCGAAATCTACTTTGCTTAGTTGCATCCAACACTCATCAGGGTTCTAACAGCTCACAGCAAGGCAGTGCTGAGTGGAAGCTGATTTAGCTCATCAGCAACCTACAGCGTCTATTCTACACAAATACTTTGGGAAAGAGGAGTTGGTGCTACCAAAATCTGTTAGGACTGATCTTACCATGAAGCAACTTGAAGCAGATGCTTCCAGAAACAGATTTCACAGGAGGTGTATGTTCCTCAGGATAAGGCCGAAGGCTTGTTTTCCTACACTGGGAACAGTTCAGCATTAATCCTTTTTTCTTTCTTTTGGCCTACAAATCAACCTCTCCCTGCAATGCAAAGCTAAGCTCCTTATCTGTTCACTGCCTTCCAGTGTTACCTGCTAGAGGGATCTTTCACAGTGCAATCACACACATTCACACAACTTGCTGCAGCAATGTAAGTTTTGGATTTCCTAAAGCATAACCCAATGAGCATATAAATGAAGAATTAATTTACGCCCTTACTAAGTGAATGCCACCCAGGGCTCATCTGGGAGGAAGGCTAGGGTATAAATTTAAATAATAATGTGCTTCAAAGTTATTAACAGTGATGGCCATAAGGTTTGCAGAAAGCAACTTCTCCTTGGCAATTCCCACAATAGAACACATGGCCATGATTCCCCGTTTCACTAGCAGGGAGGGCAGATCACACAATACATATTAAGTATATCCAATGCACATTTAAAGCATTGGCTAAACTGATGGAAGCTGTCAAGACCAACTACAACAAAAGATACAATGAAATTCAGCATCACTGGGGCAGCAACATCCTGAGGCCAAAGAATCTGAGGAACCGTAGTTTGTTAAGAGTGCTGGGAATTGTAGCTTGGGGAAAACTATAGTTCACAGGATTGAGGGAAGTCATGTTTGTTGGGTATGCATGAAATGTATGATGTGCATCTGCCTAAAGATCCTCTGTCAGTGAGACAGGTAAAGGTAAAGGGACCCCTGACAGTTAGGTCCAGTTGTGGACGACTCTGGGGTTGCGGCGCTCATCTCGCTTTATTGGCCGAGGGAGCCGGCGTTTGTTGGCAGGCAGGTCTTCCGGGTCATGTGGCCAGCATGACTATGCCGCTTCTGTCAAAACCAGAGCAGCGCACGTAAACACTGTTTACCTTCCTGCTGGAGCAGTACCTATTTATCTACTTGTACTTCGACGTGCTTTCAAACTGCTACGTTGGCAGGAGCTGCGACCGAGCAATGGAAGCTCACCCTGTCGCAGGGATTCGAACCGCTGACCTTCCAATTGGCAATCCCTAGGCTCAATGAGATACTCAGGATTAAAAGGTAGGATACTTAAACCACAGCCTCAAAGCTTAACATTACGCCCCTGTCTTTGCCTTAGGCCGAGTCTCAAGTACATAAAGCCTCTGTCGATGCGAACCGAACTACACAACAGCTTGAAGAGACCATGGATGAGTTTCAGAAGCAAAAGCTAAAAGATATTCAGGTAATAAGGACTTCTTAGTGGGTAATCATAACATGAGGCTTAAGGTTGCAATCCTATGTCCATGTACTTGGGAGGAAGCCCAGCGAGATGGGCAGGGTATAAATAATAAATAAATTATTATTATTATCATCAAACTTAGTGGAAAATTTGCATGTCAGACATGAACTTTAACGTGTGGGTACCGCAGTTGTTGAGAGCAATAAAGATGATTATTTTGGGGGAAATGGGTTTTCTTTCAGAAAAGCCCTCCTAATTTTTCAAATTCTTTTCTCAAAAGCCCATAGGATTGTGACCACCACCTTTATCACCCAGGCTGGGAAGAACTATTTACTTCTACTCTGCTAATCAATCAAATTATGGAATTAAAAAGAATGAAACATAATATAGTGATGTGGAATGCAAATTACTCTGGTGTCACAGAAAAGGAGGGAAATCTATGATAACACATATTAAATGGAAAGTTTAAAACAGGAATAGAAAACCCGTGGACTCCCAACTCCTAGTCAGCATGGTAAATGATTATTATGGGAATTGTTCTCCTGCACCATTTGGAGGGCCAAAGGTTTGTCATTCTGGTTTAAAGGTAATGACAATGTTTTGAGTATGATTAAATTTTTGATCTGGCAAAATAAGCTTTGAAAACATAGAAGTGTGGCATAGTCTCTTTCACTCCCATTTTATAATCATCCCCAGGGGTTGCCAATAGCAAACCAGAGGTTTGCCCTGGTACCCACAAAATCCCTGAGCTGAACACAGACACACCCATTGCCTCCTTTGACGTAAGGTGACAAGTATGGTTACCCCTTTCCCTCCTTGAACAGTATATAGAGCTGAAGGAAAAAGTTGAAAGAGTGACAGCTCTATGAACTTTTCAAGGCTCAGCACCTGAGCAGATGACTAGAAAGCAGAGCAACTAAGAGAGGGTTGGAAGGAAAGGTAAGTGATCTGGGGGATAGGTGGAGGGAGGAGGAAAAATAAGCAGCCAGAGGGGAGAAAGTGGGGTGCCACAAAAATCAGGAAAGAGTGTCAGAGACAGACAGACAGACAGACAGACAGGGAGAGAGAGGGAGAGAGAGAGAGAGAGAGAGAGAGAGAGAAATGGTGCACACATGCATACACAAACATGCATGTTAGTTCCAGTAAAATGGATTCACTTGAAACGGCATACTTTTTTCACACACTTCCCATCAACCAACAAATCACATCTGTCTCCATTGACTAAACCATAAAAATCACAGAAGTTATGTTTTCCAGCATTGCTGTGGCACAAAAACATGGATCCTCATAATTATTTAAGGGATCCCTTCAAAACCACAATTAAATAACAAGGGTCTTTGCTGTCTATATATGTATTTTGTGATTTGTTAGTGGTTTTGCTGTGTCATCCTACGTAAAAAATCATGAAGATCTATAAGGATCTGTGCCTTAGATAAATGTTTCCATACTGCCAGTAAACACCCTGTCTGAGAGTTTTACTGTCCACCCTACCATTTTATGTTTAACTTTGATAGTGGGGTGGGGGAGGGATCCAGGTAAAATCATGCAAATTCAAGAGGATCCATTTTAAGTCTGCTTGATCCAACTTTTACCCAAACTCCATGGAAGATCAAATAAACTTTTCCAAGGAGTCTCAGTAATAATCAGATCCAGTAGAATCAATGCATGTGCACACATACACTTTCTCACTTCCTGTCTCCCTGGGAGTGAGAGGGTAAACCTGGCACTAGGAGAAAATAAGCAACTGGAGTGGGTCGTGCCCACAACAAACTCTCAAATTTCCAAATGTGCCCATGGGGTCCAAAAACCTTGGCAACCAAAATCAAGTCTCAGTTATTTTCACAGACAAAAAATTAGTGGGCTGCCAATTACCTTTCCCCTTTGCCAGAAATGAAGTTTTAAATCTTGCCAATGTTCAAGTTACACAAATTGAAAATGAATTGAAAAGCTAAACTGAAAATGGAATATGCATTACTCTCTCCAGAGAGTATTAGATCTATTAGATTGTTCCAGTAAGCTTGCAAATAAATGCATGAAATGGACAGAAGCAGTGCTTCTTTTTTTAAGGTGCTGGTACTCACCATGGGGTTGTTACAGTAAATGCCACACTTTTAACATTTGGAGGAAAAACAGTGCCGGTACTGCGTACCCTTGAGTACCCCCATTAAAAAAAAGAGCATCGGATAGAAGCTCTTACATCTTTTGCCATTCTGAAGTGGTTGTATCAACTCAAAGAATATGACTGCTTCAAGCAAGAATTAGTGTGTATTCCATTGTGATTTTTTTTTTACTTCCAATTTTCTGTTAAACAACGAGACTCAAACACCTTAAGAGGAGGGGAAAGTGCATTTATAAAATGGCTTACCCCAGCCTGTTCAAATGAAGAGAAAATCGGCACTTTCTGTGGTTGAGGTCTCAAGATTCCTCACCCAGCAAGGTCACTTTGTGGGGGGGCTTCACAAACCAAGTTGGGGGTAATGTCAAGATGTGCTGTCTCCTTTTATTACAGAAGATCTTCTTGGACTTTGTCACCATTGAGATGACCTTCCATGCAAAAGCCCTAGAGGTCTATTCCAATGCCTTCCAAACCCTTGACAGCTATGACGCAGAGAAAGATCTGGAGGTAGCTGAATCTGTGAAATAATACAAAAATGAAATTCACTCATAACAGAGTAAATTAAAAATTGCTAGCTATCTTTTGATTTAGAAAACACGAATCTAGGAGGGCCGATCTAGGAGGCCATAGGCCCTGCTCCCTCTGAAGAGGACCTGAGGCCTCTCCAAACCTGCTAGGCCTCTCTGAGAGGGCCAAGCCCCCCCCCCTCCCTCCCCATCACTATGAATATGCTCAGTGTCATAAGGAAGCAGAAGAAGCCTAGTTTTCACTGAGGGAAAGAAATAAATAAGCCTGTACCTGGCCTATATATACCTCTTCAGACTGCAGGTTGGGGTTTTGTGACTGAAAGTTTGTTCCTTAAGCTTTGGCAAACAGAAAGCTAAAATGTTACAGAAAGTTTGTACACACATGCCGTACTTACAAAGCACATTAAAAGCACATTCCCACAAGTGAGAGAATTCTAGGAACTGTCAATTGTTAGGGATTCTGGGACTTGTATGTTGGGACTTGTAGCTCTGTGAGGAGTAAACTACAATTTCCATGATCCTTTCCTTTGTGTGCCGGGGGGTTGCTTTGCAAAGGTATAGTTATAGTGTGTAAGCAGCCTATGCCAAGATTTAAAAACAAAATAAATTGCATGTATGCCTGGAGTATTCAGACATGAGAGCCCCATCAGCACTCATTTTGCACACAGGATTAGCCCCTCAGTGGCAAGTAGGCCACAGCACCTAGGACTGGAGTGACAGCCATCTTGTTACTGACACGTTGCAGTGGCATTCACTAGCCTGTTGCCCTCCAGATGTTTTGGTCCCCAAAACCGAAGCCCACATGGCAGGTGAGAATTATGGTTCAAAAAGGGGGGGGGGTACCTGGTTGGTGAAAGCTGCATTACACTTGTTCTCCTTACCAGGAAGTCAAAACAGACAGGCTCCAAGCAGCTTACTGTGACCAGATATCACCTTGGTTATCCAGTCACACAATTGTACTTTAATTAGTCAGTGTATTGGCAGAGGCCAGATCACTAATGCCTATTGATCATTGTAGCACCTTTGTTATATCACACATGCATGATTTTCAGGTCTCCAGGTAGGGATTGCTAACAAAATTTGGCTGTGTGATAATTGCCCTAAATAGGATTTCTTGCCTTGCTAGGATTTCAGAGCAAAAATACACATCGCTTCTGGAACCTTCCATGAGGCGAGACCAGACACTACGACAACAAGCCAATCTACTGCCCTCCCATGGTCCACACAGGTGAGAAAGCAGAGTTATTACTGTAATAAGTGATTCAAAAACCAGCTACTTTGCTGAGTAAACATGGTTAAGATTGCACGGGAAGTGAAAAATTTAACTCACCAGTCCTTGTACAGCACTCTGTCCACTATAACACACTGGTGGTAAACTACTTCAGACTGCTGGTACTCACATGACTCCGCATTCCCTGTATTACTAGTAATTTGCAGAAGGAAGTCCTGAAGCTTGGTCTATGGTATTCTACAGTCTACAATCTGTAGTAGTCTACTAAGGAAATGGCATACATGCAGCCATCACTTGGCACTATAGTCCAGGGGTCGCTAAACACCAGCCTGGGGGATTGTATCCAGACCCTGAAGTAATTTTTTTTTTGTCCCGACCCCACAAGACTACATGAGTCTGGTGCAGCTAAAATAATTTATTCTAAAAGTAGGTGACAGTGGAGTGGGCAGAGAGGTTTAAAGCTTTACTACCAGCCCAGTCCTCTGACATGGGTCACATCCACACCATGCAAATATCACCTATCAGCTCCTTAACAAGGACACAAGGGACCCTAGGCATGCCTCTGTTTGCAACATAATCATCATTAGACTGGCTGGAAGGATAACTATTGTCACACCTTTCCATTTCCAGAGCATCCGAAGCACTCTTCAGAAGCTGGAGCTAGTGGAGAGTGATAAGGAATCTGAAGGGGACCAGCTGCAAGATTTAAGGGATGCTGAATACACCCAGATTCAGTGGGTAACCAGCAGAACCACATGAGACCAACTATCTTGATTAATGAAGCTGTGCTGGATTTATTTATCTACTCCCTGGTTATGCTTTACATTTCCATGCAGGTTTCCTCTAGATCAGAAGTGGACACTGAGTCCAACAGCATCTGCCAGGTACTGTAAGCTCCCATCAGCCCCAACCATCACAGCCAATGATCAGGGATGATGTGAGCTGCAGTTCGGCAATATGCTTAAGTCACCATGCTGATTACCCAGATCAGCACCTACCACTCCTTCTTCAAACTGGAGATTTAAAATAAAATAGAACATTAACTTTCAATCTCTCATTCAATTTTTAAATGGCTTGGGCAGAAGATGGGAGCATAGTGCAATCCCACTTGCAAAGTTTCCTGTTTATTCAGGACTAGAAGCTTACGATTGTCACAAACCCACACATCATTTGTACATCAGATGTACAAGTACATCTCAGCAGACAAGTACATTTGCAGTTCAGGTGTCGTTATCAGGAGTGGCCACCCCATACTGCATTGCCCCTGCCTGAAGAGGTACAGCCCATTTCTTCTTTGAATTTTTTCCACCTCAAATCACTGGGCAAATCAAAGCAAATAATTAGGTTTAAATGCTCTCCTCCACAAGTTTATCTTCCATATGATAGTGACCATCACAACATCCTGCAGCAGTGAATTCCATAGTTTAATTGGTAGCTGTGTGCTGTGTGCTTTCCATTTCCAATCAGTTTCCCTGACCTTGCCTTTCCCAATTTCTAGTGTTTTTTAAAAAATAATGATATAATTTATCCTTTTTCGCTCTCCCTGTGGTCTGTAATTCACACTTGATGACATACTTTATCTGAGCAAAATAAAATGTGCCACACTGGATTGTGATTTGTCAGAATTCTGAGGCCAGTGTCTCAGATGAGCCATTAAGTGTCATTGAGTGGGTGGAGGATGCTGATGATTGCCTGTTATTGGGCACATTGTTAAGATGTTTTAGTAGAAGAGCTATATATTTTCAGTGCAAGTAAGAGAGAGTTCAGATAGAATAAAGAGTACTGTTGTTTTCTCTCTTTTTGTGGTAACTTGTTTTACTTCTGAACCTTCTCTTTGAATAAAGAAAAAGTTAATAAGGGCCAAATTAGATATGGTAAGTGCATTATCATAGAACACACCGGAGTTTGTTTGTTGTTTCAATAAAGGGGAAAATTTCTATCAGGACCACAATACAGCATTCAAAAAGAGAAGAGAAGGTTTCAACATCATCTAGAGATACTAGTGAGATATGACCCCTCCAGACCTATTTGCTTGCACAAAGCTTAAGCAAAGATTAGACCATATCCAATCTTTATTGAACATTCATTCCGATTTGTTTGTTGGGCTGTTAAATGACCATGAGCATTCATCCTGAATTACTTGTTGGGTGTTTACATGTCTTCGTGTTAATCATTCCTTCATCCCACACTTTTCAATGCATTTCCCTGAGACTTTCCAAATTGCAAAAAGTCCTCCCCACCCCAAAGTGGATTTATGGTGCTAGGGCAGCAGATCAATTTAACCCACTTTAAATGCACAAACCTACAGTTCTGGTTTACAATTGAATTGCTCCTGCAAAATGCTGACAAGCCTGGAGGTGCACTAAATCACATGGCCAAATTCAAAGACAACCACTCAGCTGTGTGTTTTTATTCTGTTCCCAGTTTGGGGTAAAGGCAGATTTTAAGCTATTTTCCCCGCAAAGCTCAGCAGCAAACTCTGTTCGAGAGACCTTTCCCCCCCCCCTGCGCCCCCAGTAACAGCCATTAAAACCGGCCCATTCATTCTGTGGCCTGCTGTGGTCAATAGTGCAGTAATTTAGAATCACTCTCAAGACAAAAGGAGATTACCGTAATTTTGTCTTTAGCAAATACCAACCTGTGATGTGCCATGAAGCACACACAGGGCCCTAATATACACACACACAGCAGTCCAATAAGTTACCATCATTATTAATTTATACGACTGAATCAAAGTAGCAGTCTTCCCCACCTCCTCTGGGAAATAAGACCCCAAACTTGCTATGCTGCACACGAGTAGCAAATGGGCTGTGACTCCACAAGGATTTCGTGTTCATTATTTTAAGGAGTGTCAAGGACACTGGGACTTGAACCAAGAACCTCAGGTCAGAGTTGTACTAAGTCAGACTATTTACCTATCTAGCCTGGTATTCTGTGGATCTCCAGTGTCTCAGGCAGAGTTATTTCCCCCTCAGCTGCTATGTGATTATTTTAACTGGAGATGCAAAGGGCAAAATCTAGGACCTTCTGTGTGCAACGCCCACCATGAGTTATGCTCCTTCCTACATTAGTATGTGCTCAGGTCCTATTCAGCAAAGGTGGATTCAGTAGCATGTGACCCAAACAAGCACCTGAACTCGTGTGTGTGTGTAAGGCTGAGAAGCTAACTATTACTCTAAATGTATCCATCAACTATCCAGCAGCTGAAACAAATAACACAAAAAGTTCACATTCACTTGTAAAGCTGATGACAGCATTACGTCATAATCTTTTTAATTTTTAAGAAAATGTACAACATCAATGCCCAGTAAACAAATGGTACGTGTGCCAGAGTGTCTGTAAGGGACTATGATCAGATCTATGTGCACAAATCAGCTCATACAAGTATAAATCATGAAATGCGCCACAAACGTGATTTTTAAAAACTCAATGTGTTGTTGTTGGCATCTGTCTATCTCAGGATACAATGGAGGAGTGTGCCTTTGAGGGTGAAGTCAAACCATTGGAAGGTTACATCGCCTGCTTTGGCTGTAGAGACTGATGTGGGAGAGTCATGTTTTGTTGCAGCCAGGACAACGCAATGTATTAAAACAATTACCGGTAATTGGAGGGGGAGAGCTGAAGATATTCCTTGCCTGGGACACCATTTTAGACACTGCCCTTTAGACACAGAAGAATCATAGAATCATAGAATCATAGAGTTGGAAGAGACCACAAGGGCCATCGAGTCCAACCCCCTGCCAAGCAGGAAACACCATCAGAGCACTCCTGACATATGGTTGTCAAGCCTCTGCTTAAAGACCTCCAAAGAAGGAGACTCCACCACACTCCATGGCAGCAAATTCCACTGTCGAACAGCTCTTACTGTCAGGAAGTTCTTCCTAATGTTTAGGTGGAATCTTCTTTCTTGTAGTTTGGAACCAAGAGAATGGTGTTGTGTAAAACCGGGCACCTGAGATTGGCTGGCTGGTAGGAGGCCTTTAGACTGGCCAGCCATATGTGCTTAGAAGTGTAATTTAATGCTCTCTCACACAAAAGAACAGTACCTCTTCCAGTTGTGGCTAAACTTTTTCATACCAAGGGCTGCATCAACACATGGTCAGTCCTTCAGGGGCTGAATGCCAGAATGTGTGACCAAAGTGTAAAAGTCAATATACTTCTAATACTACTACTAAGATGAAGAAGGAAAACATTGCAAAAACATTGCAGGGCGAGTAAGATAAGAAAAACAACTGTTAGCCTCATAGAATCAGAGCAAGGGATCCATGGGAGCAGTCATTTTTAAATATTTTGTTTTTAAATAATCAGTGTTGTGGGTATTGAGCCACAAAAAACTATTATATGCAGCCCATGAGTCATGTTTAAGCCTGCAGTCCAACCACTACCTTCTGTTCAGCAACTGACTGCAGAGCCCATGGTCTGTGATTGTTTTTGTCCTGTTGGAACATGCAGGAGCACAGTATTGGTGTTTTGTTTCATTTTGCTTTTTTACCAATTCACACCCACTAGTGCTGAAAATTTCAAGCCAAGAAGTGCTAAGGCCCATGTGTGCTGGGAAGCCATGCAACTTAAAATAGGTATGTGAAGATTTACTGTTACTTCATTGCTACTTTGGGAAAGATACATGGCCAATGCTCAAAGGCACTTATGCTACCTCACATGCTTTGGCACTGAACTTTGACAGCAAGAACAGATTCCCTGGGCAGAGTTCTGCAATTCATATGAAAGATGTGCATGCCACAGTTCTGGGGATAAACAGATAAGGTGTCCTAAATGTTTCACTACATCTTCAATTAGCAGCTGCAACCCCACAGCCAGGGAATGTAGATTCAAGATTAACAGCTTGTTGTTCAGTTCTAGATTAGGAATTGCTTCTCCACCAAGGTTTTCTCAGCCAGGTTCCTCCTTCCAAGTGTGTTGCGAAGCATCTTCACAAACTGAAAGTCAAAGTAGTGCAATAAAGACACATGTCTATTGCGAAGGTACCCAAACTGTGGCACATGGAGCACCAGTGGTCCACCAGCTGCATTCAGGTGGCCCATGGTGTGTTTGTGGACTTTTGGTTAAAATGGGAGGCAACACACCCATCACATTAAACATGTTCTTGGTTTTCTCCTGTGTCCAGGGGCGTCTTACCCATAGACGTTAGTGGCGTGGGGTGCCAGATTTTGGAGGGCGCCACAGGCTGAGTGTCCAGGAAGGAGAGTCAGGGAGTGCTCCCTTCCCTTCTCTGGGGTAATCCGCTGCTCTCCTCTCATCCGCCCATGGAGCGCACTGCATCCGGTCAGGGAAGCCCCTTTGTATCCCCTCCTGCTGGGGCTGACTGGGCACCTGGCGGGTGCCATCAGGAGCAGGTGCGGGACAGGGCGGGGGTGTCTCTCCCACCCCTCTCTGGCCGTGTCGCTGCCTGCGTACCTCCCTGTGGAGTCTGCGAGCAGAGCAGGGAAGCGCCCTGTGCAATCCTGGCACCGAGCAAGGATGGGACAGCCGCCGAGCCACCTGATCTGCTTGCTGGCCTTCCTGTCGCACAGACTTCCCTGGATGGGGGAAGGTAAGGGGCACTGGGCGCTTAGAGGGAGGCTTTGCAGGGGGGGGGGGCGCCGGAGAGATATTTGCACCACGGCGCCAGATATGCTTAAGACAGCCCTGCTTACGTCTACTGCCTGACAATTCCATTCCGTAACCCTCAGTTTTTACCCACTCTCACAATAAATGAGAGGGGCAGAACCCTCCACTGCTTTCTCCATTCCAAGCATATTTTTAAGAGAGTAAAATTAACATCTCATCCTCAATTTCATATTCTCTCACTTTCTCCAAACTTTAGTTCTGCATCAATTGGCATTTTTTTTTCTTTTTAAGGCCTCATGAAAATCTGTCACCATTTTAGTGGGTATTTCTCCCAATATATGTATTATTGTATGCATTGGTTGGAGAAGTCCATCACTAAATTGGGAGAACTGTGAATTTCAAAGCATAGCAGCATTTCAGTTTGTGTATTGATTGTTTTGCGAAGTGAGATGGGTACGTATGAAAATGTGAACTGACCTAAATCCCCACCCCAATCCCTACTCTTGAGAGATATATCATGCACCTGGTGTCACAAAACCATTTACCTTTTGCACGACAAAGGTCACAATTGTTGACAGTACAAAATCCTGTGCTGCCAAATCTACAGCAGAGAAGACAAGGATTTCAAAGAGCAGCAGCACCAGTTCGTGACTGTAGAAAAGTGTTCTGCTAAATAAAGCACGGTCATCTAGAGGAAGAGGAAAATAGTATCTTTTTCAGATTTCCACCCTTTTTACTCTCATAGCAATTACTGTACTCTGTTTCTGGGGGAAAAAAATTGCACCCCAAAATAGAATCTGTATTGCCACATCCAGACCACACACTTGAAACATACAGTGGAGGCTGGACCATTAGGGCAAATGGGTCACTGTCCCACTAGGGTTGCCATACGTCCAGAATTTCCCAGATATAGCTGGGTTTTGGCTATGTCGATTTTGGTGAATTTTGACATTGTGTGTATGGATTTTCACTTTTTGAAATATGGCAACCCTATGACCCTTACTTACAGTCAGCCAGGGGGTGGCTCTGCCTGTCCTGGCTCTGGCTCCACCTACTGGTGGACTCCCTGCTTCCTGCTTTACCAGTCTTAACAGACACCAGCCATCACTTAAAGCACTTTTACACCACTTTAACAGTCATGGAAAATCCTGGGAACTGTTATTTGTTAATGGTGCTGACCTCAGAGAACTACAATTTTCAACACCCTGAACAAACTACAGTTCCCAGGATGATCCATGACGGTTAAAGTGGCATAAGTGTTCTTTAAATGTATGGTGTGCATGTGATCTAAGCCTCTTTATAACCATAAAGTCTTGCAGGGTCAACTTTTGTTGTCCATCTGTTAGTCTCCATGCCACAGGAAAATAATTTAAGAGTGTGTGAACATCTACAAATATCAAGGAGCAGTATCCTAAATGTGGGCACGTCTCACAGACTGGTATAATGGTTAGTGACATACTTCAACCATCAGTGGTACAGTAAATGGCACATATCCATTCCTTGCATTTGATTGGTTTCTGTTTGAGCAGTCATGGGCTCATTCATCTCATTATGGAACTCAGCATCTCCCAGGATTGTTAAGAACTGGTAGCTCTGTGAAGTCAGCACCCTTAACGAAGTTAAATTCCTGTGGCAGCAAGTGTGGTATAGCAGCTAGAGTGTCATACTAGGACCAAGAAGACCAGGCTGAAATCCCCACTCAGACATGAATTTCAGTGGGGGACTTTGAGCACTCACTGTCTCTCACCCTAACCTTCTTTGCAGGGTTGTTCTGGGAATTAAATGAGGACAGGGAGAACCAACTATACTAACTTGAACTCCTTGGAGAAATCAGTGGGATATAAATGAAATAAACCAATAAATATATTGTTAAAGTAGCACAGTAGTTCTCTAAATGTATGGTGTGGATGTGAGCTAATAAAAGGCAATACCCAGTGCAGAAGCTTACAAACCAATTCCCACTGATAAGTGTTTGGAATACCATTATAGAGAGTGGAAATGTCCCCTGGTTCCTGGAACTCCATGTCCATGATCCGCTCCAGGAAAAATTTGTCCTTCACCATGTAGTCCATATCTTTGTATCTCTAAAGGGTGGAGAGAGTGAGGAGACAATTAAAAGTGAAAGAAATATGTCAGTACAAGATGACTCACTTATAATTCATTTCCAACACAGCTGGGCCTGCACGATGAAACTAAATGCACAAAGACAAGGGGGAAAACATTAACTAAGGGTACTTCCACATGGCAGTTTACTGTGGACTCATGTGTTCCTGCTCATGTAAAGAAGCTGTGGGCTGCATCCACATGACACCACCATCAAAATGCCTTCCTATATTATGTTACAAAAGCCTGGTACCTGCCCCCTCTCTCTGCCAAGCAGTGGCCAGAGCACATGGGATCACAGGTCTGTGCCCCTTTGGAGAATAGAAGACACTGTGGAAATGATCGTGCTTTAAGAAATAGGGTTTATTTGCCTATTTACACCCTCAGTCTGCATGGAGGGGGTCCAGATCTTACAGCATGCCCCAAAGCATTGCAGGCAGTCCTCCCTCGCGAAGATAGATCTCAGCCTTCCTCCTTCCCAGAAGCCCCTTGCCCTGCCCCAAAGCAGTTACCCTGGCAACCATCCAAATCTCCAGTCTCTGATCATACCTGGAGCAAGATGTTCCATTGTCTTGTTAACGACCACCATGACTCTCTTAACAGCCCTGGTTTGGCTAGGCTACCCTTCTATTATTATTTTAAGAAGACCTGATAGACCACCCAGGCAGTGGTCCATCTCTACCTTTCTCATCTGAGTTATCATTGGCTTGCTTGGCAGAAAGAGTCCCAGTGAGTAGGCAAGCAGTGACATGTTATGCTCCCCCTCACCATTGTCTGGGTCAGAATAAAAGGTGAGCGAGCAATGGTGGAAGAGCAGCTCCAAGAGGTTCTTGTCAGTGGTCCCTTGGTTAGATGCCTGACTATGTTGGTCCTTGACACTGGCCCCCATTGTTTGCATATAAAGCAAAACACTTTGTGTAGAACAAACTATGGATACAAATACCCAGTACAAAAAAAGGTGAATACAGTAGTAGATAGAGGAAGCCAAAGACTCACATGTTCAAAAAAGGAGACCAGAAAGCGGTTCAAGGCAAAGTAGCCATTTAGTCTCTGTTTGTGAAGGTCAGGTCGGATGTGGGCTCCTCTGGGAACCTGTCACAGAAAAAGTGCACAGACTTTTAAAGTTTGTTCCAGTTACTTGGCATTCCCAATTGAAGAGGTTTTTTTTTAAAATACATCTATTTGTTTTCACTCAGATCTTGCCTTTGGCAGCAGGGATCTTGGCTCAATTTTCACCTGCTGTTCTGGAGCGCTGGCTTCCATGCACAGAGTTTTAAATTAAAAAGTGGAGGGGGAAACGGGAGGCTTGGCTGTAGCCTAGCAGGCTGCTGCTCCTTAAAGGAGCTCAGCAAAAGAAAGCTCAACTAAGGTTAGCTTTTGAAGTGAAAACAACCAAGTTTTGTGGCACCCTGAAGACTGTGGGGAGCATCCCAAAGGCCAGACAGAGAGTCCCAGAGTCTGCATGTGGCCCCCGGGCCTGACAGCTTCCACCCTTGAAGGCATCATCATTTCTAAGTAATACTTTGCACAACTGACCAATATCTTTGTCTAACAATTACTGAGAAAATAGGATTAGGTACTGTACCTCCATGAAAGATAGAGTTATTCTGTCATAGAATGCTCGAGTCCTGTCTGTAAGAAGCACCTCAAATGTTTGCACATCAGAGTAGGCCTCCAGGCCTCTCAGAGCACAGAGGTTCTCCTGTGGAGAGAACCAATGGAAGGGGTGGAAAGAATAATAATTGGGAAGTACAAAGCATAAATATCAGAGATCTGACATCAGAGATCTCTTCTGGAGAGGGAGGGAGAGACGTGCCAGCCAAGGCTCAAACCATATTGGAGTTCACATTCCTTTGACTAAGGGTATGTTCACATTACCATCTTAAAGCGCAGTGAAGTTGTTCCCTGCCCCCTGCACATTTCACAGCTCTTTACCCCCTAGTTGTTCACATCAACAGGGCTTTATTTATGTCAGATTTGTTTCTGTAGACACTAGGCAGCGTTGACTGGGCAGGGGATGTCTTGACCCTCTGCCAAAATGTTCATACAAACAGCTTAAGGACTAGGCCTAAAGCGAATTTAAGAAACAACTCATGTAGCATTTTATAACAAAGTACAGGATACATATGCCTTTGAGATAACGTCAAGTAAACACGGATTAAAACCCAGCACCAGAAATGCAGCGAGTGCCCAGGAAATAGGAGTGTGAATAGAGCCATAGAAACCTTGCCCCATGCCTTATTTTTGCACAAGACCTAGTGGAATTGATAACAATGTTCCTATTATTGTGGGCAGGGTGATGGGGTGACTATAAAATCCACAAGTTCTACCTTTCAACTCCCTCCAGTTTCAGTTGAATCATGATCCCCATAGCCTTGTAAAAATAGTAGCTAATGGGGTTTAAATCCTGACAAGCTCACTTGAAAATGGGCAAATCCAACAGGGAGACATAGCCTTCCCAGGTGTGCAAAGTAATTGTCATAAAGAGAAAGGACAGACAGATAGACCAGTAGACACTATTACCTCCTCCTTCCTGATATAGGTGAGCATGGTGTCCATGCCCACATCTGCCTGTCCATGGACACTTCTCCCATGGATGTAGAAGCCATAACATCTGTGTGTCAAAATGAACACTGACACCTAGAGGGACAGGGAGAGGCAAATGAAGCATGCAACCATTTATCAAATGGGCAAATACAGTTTCAGAACATGTTTGAACACGATTGTAATCAAAGCTTGTTTACAGATTAACAATGGCACAATTAAGACTCCCCTCTAGAGTAATTCAACCACACCCAACATATCTGGGCCTTTTGGGGGCAGGTGCCCCAGTTAAGGAATGTCCTCTCCCCAGGCAGACGAAGACTTTAAAAAATCATCACTCAATCATTTTAGTATGGTTTTAATTTACCATCAGATGGCTTTCATACTGAATGCATTTCATCTACTGATTTTACCTGGTGTTGGTTTTTACTTTCCCCAGTGCTTTAATGCTGTTATTGTTTTAAGAATTTTTAAATTTGTTTTCCTACTATTACTACTGTCAACAAATACTACCATCAGCAGCAGCTTTGGAAATTCTATTCAAATTGAACAGCAGATTGTAAATACACTGAATAAACTAATCAGTTACGAGTCACTAGAAGGCCTGTATACTTAATTTGTTCTGATAATACCCTGCTTGCCCATCTTGGAGCAGGGTAGCTAACAAACTGGTCCTGTGGTGACTTTGGCTAATGGCGCATGGCCAAACGTTTATCTCTGTGCAACTGAGCCAATTGTTGCTCTGCACAGTTTTGTTATTGGCTTGTCTTATGATTGTAATTTTCATATTTATTTATTACATTTGTATGGTTCTCTTCTCCTGACATTTTATCCTCACAACAACCCTGTGAGGTAGGTTAGGCTGAGAGACAGTGACCAGCCCAGGGTCACCCAGTGAGCTTTATGGCCAAGTGAGAATTTGAACCCTGGTCTCCCAGATTGTCTTCTAACCACTATGCCACACGGGTTCTCATAGCATTCAAATAAAATAATAACATTTTATTATTTTAGTGAAGGTGTATTTTTTAAATTTGTGATATTTTTGTAATCCACACTGGGACCATTGGGTGAAGGAATACAGTAAATAAGTACATGAACATAAACTGCTTAGCAGTTTGAATGATTAAGCTGCACTGTGTTAAATAAATATAATGCGACTCACATTGCTCAGGGAACAAAGATCAACAAACTGGTGAATCTTGTCCTCTACAAACCGCTCATATAACCCAACAGAAAACAGCACCTGTTTAAAAAAAAGGCATGCTGCCTATAATCACCCTGTAATTATGGTAGGCAAGAGCACACAGTAGGTTCCTCATCAGCATCAATACTCAAAGGGTACCTCATTTTACAGAAGGGGTTCAAGCGCATACTGGAGAGTTAGATTTGCACAATTAAAGTGCTCTGTTAGGCTGCCAAGGATGGCTGCCTCTCTCATTTTTGTGTTATGCCATGCTCCCCGTGGCAACCATTTTGTGTTTTACCACAACCTCTCCATGGCACCCATTTTGTGACTGACACCCCAAGCCAGCACTCTTTCAAAATCCAAAATGTGTTCACTAGTCCGAAAGGTTGGCGGCCTTGGACTTATTTCTTAATATAGCAAATGAGGTCTTTGAGGGTGTCCTACAACATGCACACAATAAGATTGCTCACTTCTTTTGTCATGTTACCTACCTAAGGACCTTTCAAAAACGGTTAGCTATTGCTCTTGATTTTGCATTTGTTACATTTTTCCACACTAGCACTAAAGGAAGAGGAGATGTAGAATGACCAAGGTAGCCCTTTATTCTAGGGCTAGCATCAAGGATATATATATATATTCTTAGGCTGTGTACACACTATACCTTGGAAACACATTCTTTCCCTCAAACAATTTTGGGCACTGTCATTTACTCCTCACAGAGCACAATTCCCCAAAACCCTTAACAAACTACAATGCTGTAAATTCTGAGAGACAAAATGTGCTTCAAATATGCTTTTAAGCTATAGTGTGTACGCAGCTTTAGTTAAACCAAACTCAGTGAGAAAGATCACCTGTACAATCCCCACTGCCAGCCAAACAGAAGCAGCAATCCCAAACCGAAGAATTGGGCTCCAAGGAGCATGATAGGCATTTGGTCCCGGGTGCAGATTCACATTCAGGTCTCTTGATGTGAGATTCTTAAGCCCCACCACCTAGAAATTAAAAGAAGCCTGTTTGGTCCCCACTTCAACAGAACATAGTGGGATTTGGGCCTAAGTCTCTTCTCAACCTCACTGAGTGGCTCCCAGACCCCCCATAAAACTGGATTTGACCAAACTGCGGGAGGCAGTGGAAGACAGAAGTGCCTGGCGTGCTCTGGTCCATGGGGTCACGAAGAGTCGGACACGACTAAATGACTAAACAACAACAAGAGTTGAGAGGGCTGCTGAGTCAACCACATTGTAACTTGGAGAATTAAAAAGCTTTAGAAATGCCCAATTTATAAGTTACATGAAGACACTGTAAGGTCATAGGTTAGGCCCATGGTTTATTTTATTTTCCTTTCTTTAAATATTTTTAAACTGCACCGCCATGTTAAAAACGCTGCAAGGTCTTATAAAAACTAGAAGTACAGTAATTATTTTAAATTGTCTTTACTGTGTCAAACACTTCAGTAAAAACTGATGGGCAAAGGGTGATGTGGTGTTGGCCAATAGCTTAAATATCTTAACAAAGGGGATCAGACAAATTAATGTAAGCAGAGGGGCCTACCAAGGATTATTAGTCATGATGGCCCTATGTGGTGTAATGTTGGAAAATGTCAATCACTTCTCCTACCTAGGCAGTTATCTTTCCACAAGGGTCAACACTGATGCCGAAATCCAGCATCACCTGAGCTCTGCGAGTGCGTCTCTCTCCCGACTGAAGTACAGAGTGTCTGAGGACCGGCACATTCCCAGGGAAACCAAAATGCTTGTTTACAAAGCTATTGTACTACCAATCTTGCTGTATGCTTGTGAAACATGGACCACTTACAAACGCCATCTCCAACTTCTCGAAAGATTCCATTAACGGTATCTCCGAAAAATCTTACACATCACTTGGGAAGACAGGCGAACTATTATCGGTGTACTGGATGAAGCAAAAATCACCAGTGTTGAAGCAATGATTCTTCAACATCAACTTCGTTGGACTGGTCATGTTGTGCGGATGCCTTATTATCATCTTCCAAAGCAACTACTCTATTCTGAACTTTAAAATGGAAAGCATAATGCTGGTGGTCAACAAAAGAGGTTTAAAGACTGTCTCAAGGCAAATCTAAAAAAAAGTCGTATGAACACCGACAACTGGGAAACACTGGCCTGCGAGCACTCCAATTGGAGACAAGCCTTCACCATAGGTGTCATGGACTTTGAAGACACTCGAACTCAGAACGCAAGGGAGAAACGTGCTAAGAGTAACGCAAATCCACACCATGATCAAATCCCGCCCGGGAACCAATGTCCCCACTGTGGAAGGACGTGTGGGTCCAGAATTGGCCTCCATAGTCACTTACGGACTCATTGTTAAAACAACCTTACTCGGCTACAAGTCACCGCCAAAGAAGAAGGAAGAAGATGATGGCAACCTCCGTGTCCTGCCTTCTAGCTTCTTCCTCCATTAGTCTCAGTGTTGCCCTTGTGGAATTTAGCATGTTACCTCTGCCTGTCCTGGCTCTGGCTCCACTTACTGCTGGTCTCCCTGCCTTCTACCCTACCAGTCCAAATGGACACTTCCTCTCCTCCTGCCTCTGAGCTGGCCCTTAGAAAATCTAACTGTCTTCCAAGTTTGGCAGAAGTTTTTGCACCCCTGGTGATCTGTGCAGAAGGTTGTGCATGCTGTGGTCCTAAGTATATTATATCAGTGACCTTGAGAAAGAGGAAAGTTATCAGTAGCAGAGCACAGATAGCAGAGCACAGCAGATACTTTCTTTCCTTAATCTCTCTCTCTCTCTCACCTCCAGTAGCAGCAAGACGGCAAACAACTGGAGTGAAGGGTTCACTTTTCTGTGGGTCTGGATCTCGTTCCACTCATTAGCGATCAGAAAAGTTCTCCAGGCACTCACAGAGGAAGTAGCCTTCTGATATCCTGAAGCAGGGGAGGGAGGTTAAAACACACACACAATGAAACTGAAACAATTGGCTTTATTTGAAGACTCCACACGAGCTTATCGGATTCTTGGCAAAGTGCAAAGCTCAACGCCCTTGGGTTTCCTTGAGCCTTGCTTATGTTAATTTACCTCTCCTGATATGAAATCGTTACAATCTGAAGCAAGCTTGCTTCCTGGAACAGGCTCCTGCTGATTTCCCAGAAGAACCGAGGGCCTCAAAGTGATTTGCCAACACTAATTAAACAAGCAAGTATCACACAACAGCTGTGCGAATGTGCTGTAGGTAACATTGCCCTCATTTTCCTGGGAGTCAAAGCTTTAGATCTTCAAGAACATCCTCCGGTAGCAAGCACACGGTGTCAAACGTTTCATGCTCCATCCCAGAAAATGCTAGGAAGCCCCATGGCCACCCCTTTTTTCCTGAATAGGTGGCAGAATGTAGTAGGTGGCAGAATGAAAAGGCATGTGAAGGGATGCAAGATAAGATGGGGTTTTCTTTTGGCTGTGTTTTAAACTAAAATGGCTGAGCACAACCCTGGAACTGGAAGCAGTCACAGGAGACTGGAAGGGAAAGCCATCGGATGATTCTTCCTAGCTAATCAGAGATTTGTAGATGGAGCAATGATTGGCATGCTGCCCTAGCAGCTATCCTCCTTGGCTAGCCCTAGATCATGGGTAGCCAGTGAGGTGCTCTCCAAATACTGCTGGATGACAATCAGTCCCATCAAGTATGGCCATTGATCAGGGATAATGGTAGTTGCAGTATAGTCAACTTGAACCTTGTGTGGGGATTACACTTCAAGGATGGTACATATGCACAAAAACATGTACAGTCAAACCACCCCCTTAGAACCACCTCTACACAAACATCCTTACTTTTCTAGAGCCGGCATAGCAAACAGGTCTTACCCGTCAAGCAAGGCAGAGCTCTCTTAAGCTCCCTGCCTTGGTTACAGGGTTCTAGGAGGCTATTGAGAGATCTCGCAAGGCGCCCGAGTTCTCGCGAGATCTCCAAGAGCCCAGTGAGCAAGGCAGACAGCTTAAGAGCTCTTTCCACACCAGGAAAACCCTACAACACAAAAAGTTTTTAAGCTCTCCGCCCCCTGTATTTTTAATTTGTGCAATTTTAGCTGGCTGGCCACCAAGTGCATAAAGCAGAAATCATGCAAGTTAAACATATGCAAGATGTGAGTTGACTGTACAACCATGTCTAAAGAGCACCACTCTGTCTATACGTGCCCTGCACAGAGATGAAATGGAGAAAGTGGACAGAGACAAGTTTTGTACCCTCACTCCTAACATGACAATGTGTGGACACCCAATGAAGTTGAATGTTGGAGGATTCAGAACAGACAAAACAAAGTACTTCTTCAAATAGTGTATAGTTTAACCATGGAATTCACTCCCATAGGAGGCACTGATGGGCACAAACTTGGATGACTATTAAAATGGATTATACAAATCTATGGAGGTAAAGGCTATCAATGGCTACTAGCCATGATTAGCTATGTTCTGCTTCCATGGTTGGATGCTTTCTTTTGTCTGTTTTGAAATTTCCAACATTCAGTTGCTGCCTTCAAACCACTGCTTTCTTACAGCCCTATACACAACCTATCAGAAAACAAAGGCAAACTTTTACCCATAGATGCTTTTGCCGTTCCTCTCTCCTTTGGCTTCTCCCAGTCTATCAGGAAGATGGAAACTGTTAACTGGGTTATCAGAATATGTATGAGGTCCAAGCTCTGGAACAAAATCATCCACAGAGGGTTATTTCTCAGTGATGCAAATACAGGTTGTCCAGAGGTTTAGAGTGTGACGTTCCCAATAGCAGCTCTCAAACCACTGGCCCCAGTGCCTTAGGCAGAGGCATACTCCAAGCCTGAATGCCAACGGCCCCTTTAAATTCAGTACCCTATGGTAGGGTTCATGGCAGAATCAGACCTTTGTATCTGGCCCTTGGCACTCTCCCCAGAGTGTCTCCTAAAAATGTACCCAAGTGTCAAAGGCCACGGCAAAGAGGTGCCTCTCTACCCTGGAAACACGTGGCCTTCCATATGCTGTAGGACTAAACTCCCACTGTGCCCAGCCTGCATGGCCAATGGTCAGGAAGGATGGGAGTTGTAGTCCAGTAACATTTGGAGTGAGTCAGGTTTCCCTACTTGAAATTACAACAAAATAATGTAAGTTAAGCCATTCTGAACACTAACATGGTATATACCATATATTTCAGTGTATAACACGCCCCCATGTATAAGATGACCCCTATTTTGGGGGACCACAGCAAAAAAAAATTGGGGGGAAATTGTCCAAAGTTGTTGCGCTTTTTTGGGAGAGGGGCACAGCCACCAATCACTCTACAGCCTGCCCGCAAATGCAGACGGCACGCATCAACATGGCAAACAATTGTCTGCACACTCACCAAAGAAAACCCGACAGCACACTCAACGCAATCACAGCCGATTGCACACACGCCTCGCCACTACTGTTAATAGCCCGCCCAACTGTCAAAGCCGCAGCTAATCATCAGCATGCCTTTCCGCAGCAACCAATCACCACAGATAATTTCCTGTATAAGACAACCCACAATTTTATTTTATTTTTTTCATATAATATTTTATTAAGTTTTACACAGAAAAACATAAAAAAGCAAACATTACATAAAAATAAAAATAAAAAAGTACACAAATAAAAAGGGAAAAGAAAATTTTAACATATAAAAAAAAGAACTCACATTCCAGTTATATTATTCAAAACCTTATTTTCCTTACTTCCACCCGCCTCCCGGTCTTGTATTCTATGTAATAATTAGTTCAGCAAGATCATTCTTATTAATTTTCGTCCTTCGTCCCTCCCTTTGTACTCTTATTTAACTTAATCACTAGAACCCCTTCTTTTCATTTTCAATGTCCTCAACATTCAAAAATTTTACAATGTTTTTGTAAATAAAGTTTAAACTTCTTCCAGTTCTCTTCCACCTGCTCTTCTCCTTGATCTCGAATTCTGCCGGTCATTTCAGCCAGTTCCATATAGTCTATTACTTGCATCTGCCATTCTTCCAAGGTGGGTAGATCTTGCGTCTTCCAATGCTTTGCAATAAGTACTCTTGCTGCTGTTGTAGCATACATAAAAAAGGTTCTGTCCTTCTTTGGCACCAATTGGCCGACCATACCCAGGAGAAAGGCCTCTGGTTTCTTCAAGAAGGTATACTTAAATACCTTTTTCAGTTCATTATATATCATTTCCCAGAAAGCCTTAATCCTTGGGCACGTCCACCAAAGGTGAAAGAATGTCCCTTCAGTTTCTTTATTTATTATCGGGCAAGTGGTAGATTTTTGCAAGTTTGACTGGGGTCATGTACTACCTATATATCATTTTCATAATATTCTCTCTTAAGGCATTACATGCCGTGAATTTCATACCGGTGGTCCACAACTGTTCCCAGTCAACAAACATGATGTTATGACCAACATCTTGTGCCCATTTTATCATAGCCGATTTTACCGTTTCGTCCTCAGTATTCCACTTCAACAGCAGGTTATACATTCTCGACAATATCTTAGCATTGGGTTCTAACAATTCTGTTTCCAACTTTGATTTTTCCACCTGGAAACCAATTTTCCTATCCAAATAGTAGGCCTCTCTTACTTGAAAATAATGTAACCAGTCTCGCACCTTATCCTTAAGTTTCTCATAACTTTGCAATTTCACTTTGTCTCCCTCCTGCTCCAGAATTTCCCAGTATTTTGGCCAGTTAGATTCCATATTAAGCTTTTTCAGGGCCTTTGCTTCCATAGGTGAAAGCCACCTAGGAGTTTTATTTTCCAATAAATCTTTGTATTTCATCCAGACATTAAACAATGCTTTCCTGACAATATGGTTTTTAAATCCTTTATACACTTTAGCCTTACCGTACCACAAATATGCATGCCACCCAAAAACGTTATCATATCCTTCCAAGTCTAAAATGTCTGTGTTTTCAAGAAGTAGCCAATCCTTCAACCAGCAAAAAGCTGCTGCTTCATAATATAACTTAAAGTCCGGCAGGGCAAACCCCCCTCTTTCCTTTGCATCAGTAAGAATTTTGTATTTTATTCTGGGCTTTTTGCCCTGCCAGACAAATCTAGAAATTTCTTTTTGCCACTTCTCAAAACAGTCCATTTTGTCAATGATTTGTAACGTCTGAAACAAAAACAACATTCTTGGCAATACATTCATTTTGATAACAGCAATTCTACCCAGTAAGGAAAGTTTCAAGTTTGTCCAAATTTCAAGATCTTTTTTCACTTTTGACCAACACTTCTCATAATTATCTTTAAATAAATTTACATTCTTCGAAGTCAGGTTCACCCCTAGGTATTTCACTTTTTTCACCAATGTTAAACCTGTTTCTTCCTGAAACCTTTCCTTCTCTACTGTTGTCAAATTTTTCTCTAAAACCATAGTTTTAGATTTGTTCAATTTAAAACCTGCCACCTGACCAAATTCTTGTATTATTTCCAAAGCTCTTTTAGAACTAGGGATTGGCTCCTGTAATGTCAGTACTAGGTCATCTGCGAAGGCTTTAAGTTTGTAGTGTTTAACTCCGACCTGTATACCCTGGATCTGTTGGTCCCTTCTAATCATGTTCAGTAAGACCTCCAGGACTGAAATGAAAAGCAAAGGGGAAATTGGGCAGCCTTGTCGTGTCCCTTTCTCTATCTTAACTTCTTCTGTAACTGCATTATTCACTATTAATTTTGCCTTTTGTTCTGAATAAATCGCACCTATACCGTTTCCAAACCTTTCTCCAACCCCCATCCCTTGCAAATTTTTCCTCATAAAACTCCAAGAAATATTGTCAAAGGCTTTCTCCGCATCAATAAATATCAAAACAGCTTTTGTGTTTATGTTAACTTGTAGCTTTTCCAAAATGTCAATTAAATTTCTCGTATTATTTGACAGTTGCCTGCCTGGGAGAAAGCCAGCTTGGTCTTTGTGAATCATTGTTACTAAGACTTTTTTCAATCTTCTAGCCAAAATATCAGCAAAAATTTTGTAATCCACATTAAGTAGGGATATGGGGCGGTAGTTCTTAAGTTGTGTCTTTTCAGTCTCATATTTCGGTATAAGCGTGATGTAAGCTTCTTTCCACGACTCCGGCGCTCTTTTCCCTTCCATAATTTCATTGCAAACCTCCATTAGAGGTTGAATTAAGTAGTCTTTCATGTCCTTGTAATATTTGGAGGTTAACCCATCCGGGCCTGGAGACTTACCTAGTTGCAAATTCTTGATGGCACCTTCAACCTCCTGTTCAGAAATTTTATCATTCAGTGTTAATTTATTCTCTTGAGATATTTTTTGTAATCCATTTCTTTCCAAAAATTTCTCAATTTTAATTTCATTCTGTGGCCCTTGTGAATACAATTGTTTAAAGTATCTCTGGAAGCAGTCTTGAATCTCCTGTGGGTTTTGTATATTTCTTCCATTTACTTCAAGATTAGTAACAGTGTTTAATTTCTGTCTTTTCTTCAGCTGCCAAGCTAGCAGCTTTCCACACTTATTGGCCGATTCAAAGGTTTTTTGTCTCATTTGTTTAATTTTCCATTCTATGTCCTGATTGACCATTTTCAAATATTGTGCCTGGTGTAGTTTAATTTCTCGTAAGATATCTTATGACTTAGGTTTAATCCTTAATCTCTTCTCGCCTTCTCTAATTTTCTCTAAAATCTTTTCTTTCTTCTCCTCTTGAAGTTTCCTCCTTAAAGCATTTTGCTGTATCAAAAACCCCCTCATTACAGCTTTGCTTGCGTCCCAGATTACTCTTTTCTCCACAGTAGTCTTCAGGTTTATTTTGAAATAGTCTTTCAGTGTTTTTTGGGCCTTCCTCACAATTTCAGAGTCTCTAAACAAGGTGTCATTCATTCTCCATCTAAAGGAACCAGTCGGTGTTAGTTTCATATCCATCCTCACTGGGTTATGGTCGGAGCAAATTTTTGGGCAGATTTCCACCTTTCGAATCTTGGGTGCCATCCCTCTTGTAATCCAAATTTGGTCTATTCTAGTCCAAGTCAAATTGGCTTCAGAGAAGAAAGTCCCCTCTCTACCTAGGGGATTTTTAGTTCTCCAGATGTCAATCAAGTCCATATTGTCTGTCAGTTCAAAAAAGGTCTTTGGTAGTCTTCCATCTTTTGTAACTACCTGTCTTTCAGATTTATCCATATGTGTCGACACAACGCCATTCATGTCTCCCATCAAAATGATATTTTGATCTATAAAGTCCATTAACGTCTCATGCAGTTTCTTATAGAACTCTGATTTCCCCTTGTTGGGTGCATAGACTCCAATTATTACTAATTTCTCTCCTTGGAATTGTATTTCAATTGCCACAAATCGTCCATGTTCATCTTTAAGGAGAAACTTTGGTGATAGTTTCTCTTTTGCATAAATCACAACTCCTCTTTTTTTTACTTTGTCTGATGAGATGAAGTCTTGGCCTAACTTTTTATTTATCAATAATTTCCTTTGGAGTCTTGTTATATGTGTTTCTTGTAGGCAAATTAGGTCCAATTGTTCCTTTTTCAAAATATGAAAAATCCTCTTCCTTTTGCTAGGGGAGTTCAAACCTCGAATATTCCAAGTTAACATCTGCAGAGACATGTTGTTGTTATTCTGATGTTCCACCAGTTGCTCCTAGAAGTTGCTCTTGGTTTGTCAGCGGTGTCTCTTTCTCTAGTTGGTCCAGTCCCAAGGGGGCTCTTCCTAAGTCAAGTGGTCCCAGTCCTAATATTTCCGAATCTTTTGTTCTGGCCTCTCTTTGTAATTCTTCTCCAAAGTCTCTCAAAAAAACTCACTTTATCTTCCTCTGATCTTATCTTAATTTTCTTTCCTTTGAATGTAAACGAGAGACCTTGCGGAAATTCCCACCTGAACAAAATTCCGTTTCTTTTTAGCAGGTCCACCAAACTTCCGTAGTTGGCTCTGAGGTCAAGTAGGTATTTCGGAATATCTTTAAAGATCTCAATTCTCACCCCTTGGATGTCGAGTGCTTTCTGGTAGTGGAGACTCAGTATTTTATCTCTTTCCTCTTTTGACCTTAAGGCAATCAAGCAGTCTCTCGGTCTGTTTTTCCTTTTAACCCTTCCCAATTGAAAAGCACTCACTATCTTAAATTCTTCTTTATCCGGTTCCAGGTCCCAGCACTCCTCAAATTCCGATGTGAGCAGTTCTATCAAATCTCCTTCTTCTGTTTTTGGGACCGCCCTGATTCTCAAGTTGGTCTGTTTCTCTTTGAGTTCAATCAAAGAGAATTGTACCTTGTATTCATCCAATTTTTTATTTATTGGTGGTATCTTTTGTTCTACTGCCAGTACCCTCTCTTTAGCTTCCTCCGCTGTCTTCTTTGTCTCCTTGGACTCCTGCAGCAATCTGTCAATCGCCTGGGTGTTAGAATTCACGTTCGCCCCCAAGTCATTTACTTTTTGCCCCAAGTCCTTAATAGTTGAAGTATTTAGGTCAATCTTAGCTGTCAAATTTTGTAGGGCCGATAAGATCTTGTCTAATGTTGCAGAGTCTGATCCTGTTCCTTTTGATTCTTCCCTCTCTGTAACTTGTGGGACAGAAAGTCCTGCTGATGATGTTCTTCTATGCAGGAGTTGCTGCTGTGCCTGCAGCTGCTGCTGTTGTTTAATTTTGGCTCTTGTTGATACTTTATCTGTAGGCTTTTCTTGCAGCTTGTCTGGTTGTTTCTCATCCATTGGTTTGCCTCTAGAAATCAAGGTCACACACACAGTTCCCAAGCTTCCTTCTTAACCGTAAGCAGTAGCAGCTGCAGTGGAAAATCCCCAGCTATGACACAAAGTTCCTCTAGGGGAGCAGAATACCAGGTTGTTTCATCAATGGTTGTTAAACAGTAACTTCATCAGCCCCCCAGTTATCTTTCCAATTTGTTGCAAGAGTAAAACAGTTACAAACTTGGAAGCTCCCTTAATTGTTACCAGTCCTTCTCAACATTCAGCAGCAAAAGTTACAATGTCCATAAACGGTGCTTTCACAGTAGCCTTGCAATTGTTTAAGGCAGACCAGCAGATCAGTATCAAAAGTAAAGTGGTGGATTTTCTGTCCCCCCCTTCCCCACTTGGGGGGGTTTCTTTTGCTCTGACAGTGAAATTTAGCTCTATATAAAGGGCAAGTCAATGGTTCAAAGTTCCCTTGTCCCTTGCTTTCATTCTATTTACAAGAACGGCAAAGCGGACTTCCTGTTTGCACTTTGCCGATTTCAGGTCCGAATTTAAGTTCAAGTTCAAAGTCCCAATCAAAGTGCCAAGTTCAAATTCAAAGTCCAATTTTACTAGGTCTTAGCGTTGATCTTTCCAGATTCCAAATTCTTACTCACGGATAGCTGTTTTAATCCGACGTTTCACAGGAAAAAGGCCAGCGCTCTCCGGTAACTGCTATGCAGCTTCACTCCGCAGAAGTAGCGATCGGCTCCAGCACAGCGCTACACCCCCGCTCCGCTCCGGAGCTCTTTTCAGGGCTCCTTTGACAGTTCGGGGGGGCGCAAAACGTGCCCACTGAGCCCCACGGCCCCAGGCTTCTCCCGCCTGCAGGTTTTTTAAGGGTCCTCCGCTTCGCTGTAGCGGTGGACCCGATTTCTGCGGAGCTTCCCCCTCCGTTTCAGAGGGTATCCGCCATTACCGATGGCGCCGCCTCCGGAAGGACAACCCACAATTTTAGCTGATTATTTCTAAGGAAAATATATTGGCTTAAGCACAGAAAAATACGGTATTTGCAAGTGAGCTACAGACATCTTTTGAAAAAAGCATTAAGTGAAATAACAATAATAATAATAATACTATTGCAGGGGCTGGACTAGATGACTCTTGGGGTCCCTTCCAACTCTACCATTCTATAAATAAGCAGCAGTGGCAGAATGAAAACAACAGCAGCCTGAATTAGGAGGCTGGGGTAAATAAAAACTGCTGTTACCCAGGACCTAAGGTTTGTTTTCTTTTTAAACCTATCACTTTTTACCTGCTAGCAAAAGACTTACAGAGGCACAATTCCCAGGGCCGCTTGGAGGAAAGTGATGCCAGTTGAACTAAATTAGGTCTACAGCCTAGACATGCTCTCCAGGGAGCTGTGCCAGTCTGTCTCAGTCTTGCTAAAGCAACTGATGTTCTTCAAGTCCCTTGAATTACAGAGCAGCATGATATTTCCAACCAGGTTAGAGGAGCCCAAACAACCTTTCCCGTCAGTGTTTTTCGTTGTGGTTAAATATGCCATCTTTTAAAACTTTGACATTTCTCTGTGAGATGCAATGCCAGAGACATCTCAAACGCCCAGATCTCCCAATGTTCTTACCTTTAACACAAGAGCAGACAACAAGTAGATGATGAAATTGGTCTCTATTTGGCTCCCAGCAGTGGGCAGTGTCCTCTCAACTGCAGAAAATTGCTGACCCTGGGAAGAAGGACTGGAAATGAGTATGGAACAGAGAAGGCCTTTAAAAGGTAAAGGGACCCCAACCATTAGGTCCAGTTGTGGCTGACTCTGGGGTTGTGGCGCTCATCTCACTTTATTGGCTGAGGGAGCCAGCATTTGTCCACAGACAACTTCTGGGTCATGTGGCCAGCATGACTAAGCCGCTTCTGACGAACCAAAGCAGCACACGGAAACACCGTTTATCTTCCCGCTGGAGCGGTACCTATTTATCTACTTGCACTTTGATGTGCTTTCGAACTGCTAGGTTGGCAGGAGCAGGGACAGAGCAATGGGAGCTCACCCCATCGTGGGGATTCGAACCGCCGACCTTCTGATCGGCTCTGTGGTTTACCCACAGCGCCACCCGCGTCCCTATGAAGGCCTTTACCTACTGACAATTCTTCAGGGCTTAGAACTCATAATCGCTTTGCAATTAGGTAATGGCTGTTCCAGCACAGAACCTGCAACCTCATTAGGGGCACAAACTGAGAACCAAAACTCAGTAGTAGAGTGCATGCTTTGCATACCAAAAGGCCCCCAGTCCAATCCCTGCCATCTCCTGTAAGGCTGAGAGAGACTGGAGAACTGCTGTCAGCCATTCTTGATACTATTGAACCACTAGATGGACCAGCATGGGCGTAGCCAGGATTTTTGCTGGGGGAGGGGGCAGCTACACCCAGGTGGACCAGTAGTCTGACTCTTGAAAAGGTAGCCTCCTATGTTTCAAGTATACTGGCTATTAATGTTTCAAGTATACTGGCTATTACTGATTTGGCTGGAAAGAACACAGGAAGCTACCTTAAACTGAATATAGCTATTGGCCCGTCGTGCTCAGTATTGTCTACTGGAAATGACTTTCCAGGATTTCAGACAGGAATCTTTCCCCCTCTGCCTTGAGATACTGGGGACTGAACAGGAGACTTTCTACAAGAGCTACACCTCTTCCCCTCCAGTGGCATCTGACATCACCTCCAAGTGGAAGAAAGATGCAGTGCAGAAACCTGCAAGAATATTCTAGTTCCGAGAGTTACTTACCTTGAAAACTATGAGCCAATAAATGCCAATTCCAAGGCTGACCATGAAAAAGACATTTGCTAGAGATCCGCTGAAGTTGGCAAAGAATTTCACTATGACCTGCAAGAAAATATATTTTTTTTCAAGAGGGAAGAAAATCTTGAAGGAAAAGAGAAACTGCATTGCAAATGGAGCAAAGTGGAACCTGCACTATCATCTATAGCCAGGTTTCTGCTAGCAAAGTGTAAACAGGCAAAAAAATACCTGCCATGTCTGCCCAACAAAGGAAGAGGAAATCGAGCAACACACCATTCTTGGGACTGCAAGCATTTCCAGCAGCTCACCCATGAAAGGAAAACTTACCATAAAGCTTATATTTGGAAGTCGAGATCGCCGGGTCCAGGTGCTGGTCTCCAGTAAGGCATAGATGATTGCAAGGAATCCCAGGGCTCCAAATGCAATCTGTCAAGAGAGAGGGCGGGGGTGGAGGACAGAAGCAGGTGTGTCATCCATAGGGATGAGTGAACCGGTCTTGTTTTGGTTTTTTTCTGTTTCTCATTTTTCCATTCTTCAGTTATCCTCTCTACATTGGTTTGCAAATTCTTTCTTTTTTAAGTGCTCAATAAAATGCACCATCATTTTAGTGTGAATTTCTCCAAATATACACATTTTTGCTAAGCACTTTTTCCTAATATAATGCATTTTTTTGTATGTTATTTTCACTAGTCTGTCTATGGGCCCGTGAAAGCTTACGCTGCCCTAAACCTATGAGTCTGCACAGCAAACCCAGGAAGAGCGTCTTAAAGACTAAACACAGCTACCCTTCTGGAATCCTGCCATGAGAGTTACTCACATCTGCAGCTTGCTGAGCCGTTCCAGGATCCTGAATATAAGAGACTGAAAATGACACCTGAAAAGAAATAGCACAACAGGGAAGTAATAAAAAGGAAGAAAGCAGGCCTGTTAGCTGCAGGCTGTGGGCACAGCTTCAGCTGATGTCATTATTGTCAGAAGCTTTGGAAAACATCGTGCAAAGTTTGGGTAAGCTGGCAGAAGACATAATCTGAATTGCTTTGGGATCTTCGCACTCTTGAAACCCTGGAAGCTCTTGTAACCCATTTCAAAATGTTATTAAACAACCTGTCTGATTCTGCATGTGTTTTTCTTTTTGCAACATGCACGTGAGAACTGTGTGGAGTGCTACCGTTCAATGTTCCAGCCAGCAAGGCCCTTGCCCTGGATACTCCATTCCATTTCCCCATCCCAGTTTTCTTTCCCCTTGCCCCCAACAGCCAGTCACAATTCCATGCCCACAGAGCGTGCCCAGTTTTTCATTGGACTGTTGTTAACTTTTGGGGGTCATCCCTCTTAAGCATTCTTCCCCCTCCCCCACCACCCCAACAAGCTTAAAGTTCTTCTAAGCCTGCTAATACCTCTGGCTTGAGCATGATTGTTGCCATTTTGGCTAGGGAAGTATCCACACTCAGCATTAGTATATTTATACAGGATTTTCCTCTTCTGCATATGCAAGGAACAGCATCCCTGGCATGCTACGTTAACAGAAATAATGGTGGGCTCATTTCTCAGTGACTTTGTCCATCAGTGTTTCCCCTTGTTCAGCAAACCACACTGTCAGAGACAGCATTTCTCTCCTCTTGCTGAAAACCCATCACACCAAGTAAATCAATGAGACTGCAGAGTCGAGGCCAAGTAGCAAAGGGAATCCTCCTGTGCTGTGCATAACCAACTTGAGTTGTAGGGGAACAGCAATGTGTGCAAAAGGAAGGAGTGAGAGCACCGATTGTAGACAGTCAGGCAGGCAAGGAAAGGAAAAGAGGGATACTCAAGGGACAGAGAGCTGCATGCTGGATGAAGCTTAAAGGTTTTGGGTCTGATGGTGCTCCCAGACAACCAGTTTACTGAGAATGCATTCTGATTTTTTCTGCAGGGAGATTAGACAACATTGGCTTTTTAATGACCATTCATTCTAATTTTGTTGCAGGGGGTTGGATAGCATCAAAGCAAGTGTTATCCCACACTTACAAGTGCATTTCCCCTCACACTCCTTATTGCAAGAAGCCTTGGGAGGAAGCAGGTTTGTTGCACATGACTCCCAATCAACTTTAATTTGGACTAAAGGAAGCTGATTTATACTGCGTCACACCAGTGGTCCATGTAGCTGTTTTGTCTACTGGTAGGGTTTCAGGCAGGGAGTAGGAGTTAGAGTTATCCTCTGGACTGATTGGGGGCCTCCCCAGTGTGGATCTGATCTTAGTTTGCCCATTAGGATCAGAAGACATAAGAAGTGCTCTGGGGGATAGTCCAGCCTCCTGTTCTCACAGTAGCCAACCAAGTGCCTGCAGGAAGCCCACAAGCAGGATCTGAAGGCAACAGCTCTCTCCCCACTTGTGATTCTCATGCTGCCTCTAACAGTGAAGGCAGAACATGGCCATCACAGCTAGTATCCATTAAGTCTTATTTATCCTCCACAAATTTGTCTAAGCCTCCTTTAAAACTTTATCACCTGTACACTCTTAATCTACTATGAAGTGGCTCTTTGGGGTCCAGGGCAGAGAACTTTCCCATCACCTGCCAGCTTTCCCTGCCTCAAACTGAAGATCCCAGGGATTGAACCTGGGACCTTCTGCATGCAAAGCAGCTGCTCTATTGCTGAGCTACTACGGCAGACATGGCCTTGCCTCCACTTGCGCTGCCTGTTTCCTGGGTGACTTCTCATCTGACTGGCAGAGGCAGCTTCCTTGCAGGGGGAGAGGGAGGCCAGCATCCAGGCAGGTGGGCACCTTTGCTTTCAGCCCTGACAATCTCCCAGCACAAACCCGGTTCTAATTAACACCTGCTGAAGCAACAGCTGCTGGATGGAAGGGAAAAATGGAAGGGGGGGAAATGGAGCCAGCCTTATTGTTTCAGCTGCTGCCGCACACATGTATTTCTCTCCCTCCTGGAAGAGCAGCTGTGGGTGAAAGGGAGGACTTGAGCCCCCCTTTGCCCCCCCCTTGCCTGAGCGACTCCAGTGCTGCTTCGCGTTGCATATTTCACTGTCAGCAGGAAAGGGGGGTTGTCTCCTCCAGGAGTCCCGGTTGGCAGGTATACACTGTATAAGCCAGGAGAAAGGAAGAGGGAAAAGAAGGTTAACCGGAGGACAAAGCCAGCAATTAGAGGAAGGAGTGATGAATCGCTCTGCCTCTGCAGAGAAAACAAGTTGCAGTGGAGGAAAAAGGTGCTAATTGGGCAGAAGGGAGCCAAGGTCAATGTACTTAAAATGTGCAGAATCGGAGGATGCTGGTGGGTCCAGCACAGATGCCTTAGGACAACAGGGGTGGCGGGGGCTTATCCAGCCCAAAGGGTCATGGCTCGGTGGCAGAGTATCTGCTTTGCATGCAGAAGGTCCCAGGTTCAATCCCCACCATCTCAAGGCAGGGAAAGACTGCCTGCCTGAAACACTGCAGGACCACTGCCAGTCAGTGTAGACAATACAGAGATAGATGGAGATAATACAGAGATAGATGGAGCAGTGAGTCTGACTCAGCAAGCAGCGTCCTGAGTCACGCCAGGCAACCCAGCTCCTGCATTAGAGGCATTCTATGATGCTTAGGTGGGACTCTCTCCAGACAACCTGCTCCCCACCCCCAACATCCAGATCAATACCTCCCAGACCTCCAGGCCTTTCCCCAGGGTGCAACTCCACCCTCTCGTCCCAATCTGCCTCCCCTTGTAATTATAAGCAGATGAAGGTGTAAAGAGGGTCCAGTGAGGATGCCTGTAGGGCTGCATTTGGCCTGGGGGGGCGATCTGAGAAGTCAAATTAATTGCGTAAATGCAGCTTATCTGCATGTTTCTTGCTATGTAAATAGCATCCTTGAGGCTGGGGGAGGGAAAATTTAATAATCCACACAATCTCCTGATTAACCTACCCATCAAGACAAGACCTTCAAGGAAGATTAAAATGGGTAGGAGATTTGATTATTGAACTAACTGCAGGAATCCAAATCCCTGCCCCACACTCCGCACCCGCAATTGCAGCACACGTCTATGCTTTACTACTACTACTACTATTACCTGAGGATCAATTCTGCTGCAAATGTAACAGTCGCTGGGACATTTGTCAGGTTTACTTTTCTGCCAGAGAGCCCATCAACCAGAAAGAATCTTCGGAGATGGGATGCTGGAAAAATCATTGGGGGGGGGGGGGAGAGCAAAAGCCTTTATATGCTGAAGACTCAGCCCTTTGTACCATTGAGAGGAAAATAATGAAACACAGCATCTGACAAAGATGCACTGTATATTGTCTTCTATGTATTGTATGATGCAGTACACTGTATACTGAGTAGTCAATTCTATGTATTCTTTGTAATTAAAGAAAGCATTAAGCCAACACAATATCGAAATAGGGAAATGGCTCCCACAGGAGACAGTCATGGCCACCAGCTTAGCTGGCTTTAAAAGTGGTTTGCACAAATTCCTGGAGAGTAGGGCTATTGATGGGTAGGCTAGTTATCATGATGTCTATGCTCTTCCTCCACAGCTGGAAGCAGTAATGCTTCCAAATACCAGTTGCTGGAGATCACACAAGGGGACAGTGTTCACGTGCTCGGATCCTGCTTCAGGGTTTCCCATAGGCATCTGGCTGGCCACAGTGAAAACAAGATGCTGCACTAGATGGGCCATTGGCCTGATCCAGCAGGACTCTTCTAACGTTACTGACTACATCCACATTTCCAGCTCTGCCACACCCACTTCACCATGAAGAGCTGGCCGCGAGTCAATGAGGCCCTTAGCCCGAAGAAAATATTAGCTACCACTGTGGCAGTTTGCAAATGTTAAGCTAAATAGGATGTGTACACATTGCCAGCTTAGGATGCAGCTAGGCTCTTTTGAGGGGAGGGGAACATACATCTAAACTCAGTATTCCATAAGAAAGGTAAAGTTAAAGGGAACCCTGACCGTTTAAGTCCAGTCGTGACCGACTCTGGGGTTGCGGTGCTTATCTCGCTTTATTGGCCGAGGGAGCCTGTGTACAGCTTCCAGGTCATGTGGCCAGCATGACTAAGCTGCTTCTGGCAAACCAGAGCAACACACGAAAACATCGTTTATCTTCCCGCTGGAGCGGTACCTATTTATCTACTTGCACTTTGACGTGCTTTCGAACTGCTAGGTTGGCAGGAGCAGGGACTGAGCAACGGGAGCTCACCCCGTCACGGGGATTCAAACCGCTGACCTGATCGGCAAGCCCTAGGCTCTGTGGTTTAACCCACAGTGCCACCTGCGTCCCTATTTCATAAGAAACAACAGGATAAATACAGGATCAACATGGATTGGTGGCTAATGTTGTGTGATGCAGAGTAAACGGTAGCATGTATACAGTCATGGCTGTAGGGAAAACTGTTGTAATGTTACTGGACTCAAATCTGGTGAGTGTGTGTTGAAAAGGTGCGGCTGCAAGGTATGAGTCAAGTATCAGTCTTGTAAACAGCCCCACAAAATGTTACTAGCCTGCACAACTGTTTACTAGTCCTTTGGAGTTCTGTCCTGTGTACTGGGTGCAGAAAAGGGGTCTTTCCCTCATTTGGCAGCTGGCTTGCTTTCACAGAGTGGGAGAGCACTTCATTCCTCCTCCTCCTCCGCCAGCCTACTCGCTCACCTGCATGCAATGCTTCATTGCCCTTATGTACAGCCTGCTGCAAATACATTGCCAGAGGATGTGTGCTTCGAAAAGATCACTAAAGGTTGTAAAGACGGCACTAAAAGCTTTCCGCTTTGGAAGAGTGGGGTAAAAGAACTAAAGAAATTAGTTGTGCATCCAAAAGTCAGGAGCTCAAAGGCTAAGGGAAGAGAAGAGGGGAAGAGACTGAGGAGAGAGAGATGATGAAGGAGAAGTAAAGGCTTGTATGGGTGATAATACCCAAAGCTCCTAACTCTCTAACCCCATCCCTAACCCTCTGAAACATCGTCCTTCAAAGAATCCTCAGAACTCTAGTTTCTTAAGGGTGCTGGGAACTGCCACTCTATGATGGGCAAGCTGCAATTCCCAGGATTGTTGGGGGGAAGCTGAGTGCTTGAAATGTGCTCTAAATGTATGGTGTGTGTACACAGCCAAGGAAAGGCTCACCTTGGTTGTTTGTACGTATTGCTGGATTATCTACAGGGACCGGCCACAGTCGGACATGTCCTTCTTCATCCTCAAACTGTAAGAACATCTCATAAAAGACAGGTTCAGGGACACCTTGCAGTAGGGCCGAGACGTCAAGGGTACACTGTAAAATGGAAAATTATTAGATACTACCACATATCTCTTCACTGTGCCAAAAAAAGAGTCTGCAGGGGAGAGGGTGAATCCATTTACTCTTCTGAGTCGTCCTTATTTACTCAGTTAAAAAAAGAACAACATAGATTAGAAACACGAGCTGCCCCATGCAAAAATGAATTAAGCCTGCAGTTCTATACACAGCAGTCATCTGCACTGAAAAGAGTGTGATTTAGCTTTAAGGAGAGGGGATGCCACAACAGTCAGGGTTCTCTGCCATAACATATACATAAGTGAGATGAGTGTTGTAAAAACACTTTGCACAGACTCTGATTCAAATGAATTATTACAGCAATGGCTCAAGGCTGCAACAGATGCCAGTTTTATCACCCACTCATTTCCTTATGTTAAGATGCCGTTTTTCTTCCATATTGCAGAGTAGTGTTAAACCTATCATTGCCAAGGGTAGGGAATCCCAGGCCCTGGGGCCAGGCATCTCTCTCCAGCCCTCAGAACTTTCCCTGGGCCACACACCCTTCTCCCAGGCCCCGCTTCACACCCTCCTTTAGTGCTTTTGCCTGGCTAGAATGTGTCCTTGAATTCTGATCATGGCCCCTGTTTGTCTGGACGGAGGACAGAGAAGTGTGTGGCAGTAGAAACTAGCCTACTGTACAAAGGTAATATTCACATCTGTTGCCCTGCCCACTTTTGCCTCTGACTCCTCCCACCACTGGCATCTGGCCCTTGAAATGCTTTCCAGTAGTGGAATGAAGCCATTGGGCTGAAAAGGTGTGTCCCCCCCCCCCAATCTATGCCATAAAGCAGAGCTTTCCAAACTGTGTGTTAGTGTGTCGGCTGCAGTGTGTTGCACAAACACTTCCCACACTCCTCCCAGGGCTGGAAAGGGATTGGTTTAATCTCCGGTTTGCTAGCAAAACTGAATTACTGTGTCGCGAAATGATGCATGTCTAAAAAGTGTGTTGAGTGCTCAAGGCAGTCGCCTCACCTTGCCTCATGGGTGGGCCGGTCCTGGTGGGGGCCACACCCACTACTGGCATTCAGCCCCCAGAGAGGTTCCAATGAGGCAATGCAAACCTCAGGCTGAAAAAGGTTAGCCACCCCCCCCCCCCCGGGATCTTAGAAGGGGAAAGCTGTCTTGCACTAAAGCCAACACTTACAGACTGGCCGTATGATGTTCCAAACACAAAGGCAGCATCCATGACACTCTGTCTGTCTGGGCAGAGCTAAGAAGATGGAAAGAAAAGAAGAGGCAGAAATTGCACACAGCCTTGCACACATAGGTTTTCTTCCTGAATGCCCATGAAACATGCAAATCCTTCTAATTACACATGTTAAACTAGTATGCTTCACTGAGATAAGCTGAGACCTATATTAAATTTTAAATTATGCTATCCAGTCCTTCCTTCAAGGAGGGCAGAGAATACACACAGTATCATTTTATTCTCAGAACCATCCTGTGCAAGGAGGTTACCGTAGTTGCTGAGGAGCTGCTCCAGGGAACTTGCTGACCAAGATATGAAGGTGGCTGCTGGCTTAGACCTCTTTCAAACAGGGTTAGAGACATTGATGAAGTGGGGAAGGAGGATGGGGAGGAAGAGAGTAAGAGGTCTATCAGTGGCTGCTGGGCATGATGGTTAGATGGAACCTCCAGTTTCAGGGCAGTCTACTAATGAATAACAGTAGCTGAGAGATAAGCAGTGGGGGTGACTATATAAATTTTTTTCCCCACCTCTCTTCTAAGCTGACATTCCACTGGAACTGCAGCAAAAACAGCAATGTTACCGAGAACAGAAAGAAACTGACTCACTTGCAACGTTGCTCCTCTCACGTCTCCCCAGCCTAAGAACTTTCCAAGCACATTGTACTTTATGACCTTAAAGTCAATCTGTAGAGATGAGGGGAAAGACAGTAACTGGAGGCCAATGTTCTCAGCCAGCTTCTGTACACCTTAAAAGGCCCTTCTGCAAAGACAGTCCTATAGTCTATCCAGCTCAATTTTTTTTAAAAGCTAATAATGACTGGCAGCAGGCTGGACAACAGTAATTAATATCTACAAAGAGAATAAGACCTCAAGCTTGCCTGAGGCAACACATGTCATCCTGGAACATTTGCATCATAATCCTAGGTGCTTGGAAATGGGCTGAGGTTGTTCAGAAGTCAATGACACTCTGCACATGCTTAGAGACACCCCATATTGCTTCCAGCTTACTATTGCTGAGTCCCAGAGTTAAGAACAGGTTGCAGAGCTGAGCTTTCGTAGCAATTAATCCCCCAACAGTTCTTCCATCCAGGCCCTTTAAACTAAGCAATGTTTTCTCTTGTCACCCTAGTTATCCCATGTGTTACTGTAATGTGTACACAACCTTAATTTATTTTCTCTTGCTTGCTTTCTCTGTCTCTGTCTCTCTCTGTGTCACACACACACACACACACACACACACACACACACACACACACACAGCAAATGCCAGTGTTTGTGCATGCTTGGACTTGCCTTCGAAGTCTTCCCAAAAACCATCCGAGGGGAAGTTCCTCCATGACTACTGTACCACAGCTTTGGAAGATCCTGGCTTCTGAGAAGAAAATGCAGTGAGGATTTATCTGAGAAGCAGCAATGCTCTCATACAAATAGAAACTTTTAAGGTCAGGCTAAATGTGATGCCAGTTCACACACTACAGTCGTACCTCAGCTCCCAAACGCCTTGGGAGTCAAATGTTTCAGCTCCCGAACGATCGAAAACCAGAAGTGAGTGTTCCAGTTTTTGAATGTTCTTTTGGAAGCCAAATGTCCGACGGGGCTTCTGTGGCTTCCGACTGGCTGCAGGAAGCTCCAATCAGAAGCCGCGCTTTGGAAGTCAAACGTTTCAGAAGTCAAACGGACTTCCGGAATGGATACTGTTCGACTTCTGAGGTACAACTATATAGCCTTACAGCTGGTATATTTGCATTAGGAAAGAAGGTCCCACAAAATCACCAGCCATGGGGCTCCTCCAGACCAAGACTGCAGCACAGAAGGGGCGGGATTAAGGCCCCACGTGCCAACTCCCTATGTGGATCAGGCCCTCCAGATATGCAGTTTACTTTTTAAAAAGCCACACAATCTATTATGAGTGGGTTATAAATACCTCCTTGCACCAAGATTGATGGATACTTACTTGGTCTTCATATAGAGATCATAGGCCCGGTTTTGTAAAGAGAAGGCTTCCAAAATGACCATGTTTGTGAGAATTTGGCAGGCCGTCACATTGCAGGTGTTCTAGAGAAAAGTAAAACTGAAAAAAGGTGAAGACTTTCCGACGCAAGAGCTTGAAGGAGAGCAGGAGATAGATGAGCACCTAAATCCAGAGAAAAGGCCTTTGCAAGGCCTCCCGGGTCTTTCTGTTTGGCATTAAACATTAATGCAGATGTCAGATGCAGGAGGAGGAATCTCACAGAATAGACACGACAGCTGGGACAGCAGCTTGCAGAAGATGACATGTGTGTCAGTCGTGGGGTCGCTGACAGAGAATGTAAATCAGGGGGTGGGGAACCTGAGACCCAAATACAGGACTGTTTATCCAGGCCTCAGGAGTCTTCGTAGGCCGCATTCCCGCCTTGCCTGCCTCCAGTCAGTAGAGGTCAGGGCTGAGACTAACAGATAACTGTTAAACTTCACCCACTTTCTCTCCTGCAAGAAGCAGCCATGAGGACTAGTTCCCAGGTGGCTTAGACTCCAAAGCCATCTCTGTTAATATGAAGAAACTGTAAGTAAAGAACGTTTCTCTCTTTACTAATGGGACCTCTGTGTGTTTTATTTGCTCTCTTGTGATGTGGGCATGTGATAAGAACAGGTGGTGATGTCACTGGGTAGTTCCAGCTTCCAAGCTTTTTAACTCTGCTATAAACCTACCAATTTATTTATTATTTTTTAAAAACCCAAATTTTGTACCCTCAATGAGTTTTTTTGGCCCTGCTGAAAGGTCCCCTTCAACTCAGGCAGAAAGTTCTAGGTACAGTCCTCAGCATCATCCGTTCAAAGGATCAGGTTGCAGATGAGGGAAAATATTCTGTCTGCCAGAAAACCCTTTTATTACATTTTATAACCCGCTTTTCTTACAAGGTTCTCAGGTGGCATACATTATTCTCCCCTCTTCTCCGTTCAGTCCTCACAACTATGTAAAGCTAGGTTTAGGTGGCAAATTGGTGACTGGCCCTAGGTCACTCAGTGAGCTACTTAGCTGAGTGGGGATTTGAACCCTTATCTCCCAGATCCTAGTCTGACTCTCTAACCACTACTCTATACTCACTAGAGAGCTTCTAGGCTAAACAGACAGACAGCCTGACCTGCTTTATAACAGAATAATGCGATCTGACTAGTGAGTGCAGAGGCATTGTGAGAAGGCAACAGAGCTCTGATCCTGCCCAGAAGCTCATGGGATGGAGCAGGGGAGAGCATTCTTTGTTCCGGGGACATTCCCAGGATACCAACCAAAGCCACAAAATAGCATAAGTTGGCAATGCAAGGAGGAGGAAGTGGAGCAAAAAAACCCAACCCCACTTACGTTGCAACTCAGGAAACTGTCGTCAAGGAACATGGATTCCCAGAGTGTGTTGGGTGGCAGGTTACTCTGAAGGAGAGAAAGGGGCAGAGAGGGGGAGAGGGAAAGTCAACATCGAAAGAGCCTGCCTGCATATGAGAAAAAAGGAATGGTGAAGGAATGTGTTCTTACACAGCCACGGCAGTCGAGAGGTGATGGCTGCTTATTTGTCTCATTCAGTCCAGCTGCACAAACGCACTCCAAGCCTAGAAAGAGGAGGAACACTCAAAAACCTTGCATTGATTCCTTTAAGGTTCCTTCCTTAAGATCCTGATACATCAATTGCCTGCAGTTCAAAACTATATTTTTTTATATAAAAAAATCTCCCTCTTGCTTGGCTTCTTAGTTATGGGGATTATTCTTTCCACTGCCACCCTGCTCCCTGCAACTTATATTATTGCATCCATTTCGCACTCACCGTCAGGGCTCTGCATCTGTTTCTGAGCGCAGGAGCCACACTGGCCCGTCTCAATATTGAAGAATTCTTCGGTCCCACATTTCCTTGGTGGGCCTGACAAAACAGGAACACCCCCGATAATTTGAGGCATGGAGCCGTGAGGGAGGTAAAGCAAGCAGAGACAGAGGAGGAGGCAGGCCAAGTGAAGTGGCATTCTCAACTCAGGCTCCTTCTTCACCATGTTAGGTGTTAGTTTCTCTCCCATATTTATTCCCTCTGGAGAAAGGAGTTGTGGACTGGATAAGCCTGGCTGGCCGGAGAGTGTATACAGACAAGGCCATCCATGGTAACCAAAGCCAGGTGTGGCTTCTTCCATACAAAAGGGAAGTGGCTGAGATTCCTGGGGTTGAATGTAAGAAGGGCATCCTGGACCAGGCCTGTGGCCCGTCTAGTCCAGCATCCTGTTCTCACAGCAGCCAACCACAGGCAGGACCCAACGGGAAAACCACAGGCAGGACCCAACCACAAGAACACTCTCCCCTTCCGTGGCTTCTGGCAACTGTTATTCAGAAGTGTTACTGCCTTCAATCACAAAGAAATAACAAAGCCTTCATGGCTAGTAGCCTTCAATAGCCCTCTCCTCAATGAATTTGTCCAATCCTCTTTTAAAGCCATGTAGGTTGGTGGACAACACTGTCGCCTGTGGGAGTGAGTTCCACAGATTAATTATGCGCTGTGTGAAGAACTTTTTGTCTGTACTGTGCAACCAAACAGCAGAAAGAAGATACCTTTGGATACCTCCAAGGTCACTTCCAAGCACCCTGGTTTACTGAACATTCATCTTGAATGTTAGAGAATGTCACCTATTTACTGAGTATTCCTTCTGGCTTATTTTGCAGGCAGTTTAGAGGATATTGCAACAAAGGGCGAGTCCATACTTTTCAGTGCAATTCTGCATCACTTTCCTTATCGCAAAAAAAAAAAAATAAAAATAAAAAAAAAATTCCCAGAGCAGGGGGAAAATAGGCTTTTGCACAAGAGTGCCAAATCATTGTTAACTACACAACATTAATTTGCCGATATGTGATTGTTTCCAGACATTATTTTGGGGTTGGATCCAATGTCTTTAAGGCTATCTTAGGGTGCTTCCAGACAGCTATTTATTGTGTGTTGGGTGCTCCTCATGTAGTTGTTGTAGCTTAGCAATCCCTGCAATCTAAAATGCCATACTACAAAAATGCCACTGCAAAATAGCATGAAAATGCCAGCCCATTCTCCCTCCTTCCCCCCAAATTTAATCTGGATTCACTCTTTCCCTAGAAAATAAAGTAAGTAAAAACAAACTAACAAACCACATATTTCCATTTACTTACCTGCAATCTCTGTGATCTATTTGCACATTAAGTCTCCATCTGGAAACACTCTGGGGTGGGGAAAATAGCACTAAACAAAGAGGTGTACAATGCCTAAATTACATTTCCCATTTCAAACATTGCCAATGTTGTTGTTTTTTTAAATGACTATAATTTTTATTTTACTGTCTCTGTTAGCAGTTGTTCCAACTTGACAGAATGCTGGGAAAGGTCTGACAGAGCAATCCTGGTAACTCCATTGCATCTGTTGAACCAATGGCGATTTGGCACCTCTTCTCCTAGATCCTTTCTTGTTCAGTGGCCACTCCACCTGGTTATGATGTCAATTAGGTCATGGTAGGGCAGAAATTAGATCAGGATATACTGGTAGATCTCTGGGTGATTCGCAGCAGATCAGTCATGTTGGTTGATGCTGATGGGAGTTACGGAGTCCAAACATAATTGGTGTGTGTGTGTGTGTGTGTGTGTGTGTGTGTGTCATTTTGGCTAGTGTGATATAAGCACTCAGCTAGATGCAGCTCCTGTAGAAGGTACTAATGCCACCCCCAATTAGGTCATAATAAAACACACACACCTTTTCTACAAAAGAGGAGATTCTTAAGAGAGTGAAAAGAAATCCAATTGTTCATATTTTAATGTGAACTTACCTGCCTCACATTTCCCAAACCAAAATGCACACCACACATCTTTGAATTTTATGATGCAGTTCTCCCACAAAAAAAGGAAAAGTATGTACGGTATATTATGGGGAAATGTATATACTAGCAGAGATAGCGTACAAAGCAGCATTACACAAGAGGGAATTGCTTGGGAAAATGTACAGATTAGGTAAAACCGTGTAAAGAAATGTGTGTATCGGGAGAAACAGACATGAAAATGCATGCAAATTTTTGTGTGATTTTTTTTTAAAAAAATTGCAAACTGAGGACAGAAATGGTGTAAATTGAATTTAAGACCGAAGAAATGAAAGACAGAGAGAAGTGAACTTGACCTATTCCTCCTTCCCCAGCAAGCCAAAATAGATCTGGAATAAAATGCATGTGCTGGTTATGAAAAAGACAGAATTCAGTGTAGGGGTTTTAAAAAACAACAACAAGTTTTATTTCACTTCCCCAATCCATTCATAACCAGGACTTGAAATGCTTTCAATACATGAGTTTAAAAACAACAGTATTCCACAAAGGATACTAAATTGCACAATCGCAGTACAACATGTCAGTCAGTACAACAGTTGCACCCAACACATCAGAACATGGCAGCAACACATCAGAACATGTATACAAAACAAGAGAACTTGGGTGAATATATCACATCATATATATATGTATCTATATATATGTCAAACAAGTCAAATACAGAATTTTGAACTCCCAATGAATCTCACAATTAGATATATGGAAATGAGACACTGAAATGGTCTGTTTACATCGATATTATATGAGGCTTCTAGAGATTGCTTAACAAAAAGAGCCTACACAGCTAGATATTTCTAGCGTTGGATGAGAATCAGAGCTGTACTCGGGGTGGGAGCGGACAAGGCAAGAGACATACAAAGAGAGGAAAGGCACCCCCCTTGGAGTTACACATTATTAACGAAACTTCAGCAGCGGGGAAAAGGACAACAGGTCTGTTGTTGCTGAGATGTCCCTCTTTCAATGCCAGACAATAAAATCACTTCTCATTGGAAGTACAATGGAAAAACCCCTCAAGCCCTATCCCTTCACTTCCATAACAGCAAAAGCTGTTTTGACTCATAACAGCAAAAGCTGTTTTGACTCAGCTATCATCTCTAATCTGGCGGTCCATGCGGGAAATGCCCCAGCTTCATATACACAGCGTTCACACCAGTTACCCACCTTGGAACAAAGGTTGTGGTTCCAGTTTCCATCTAGCTCGGTGCTTCTCTCCCCTACACCCACAGAGTCCAAATTCAACAGCATAATGCGGGTGGGGGGGTTGGGGGTCTAAGATTCACAGTAGCACTTTTGTACAAGAGCCCTGAAGGATTGAAGTATAAATGCCACATGACGATATGCATAGAAAAAGATTAACATGGTTCTGCAGTCTTCACTAGGTGGGCAGATGAATAGTGTTTCCCTCAATGTGGCCCTAACGTCCGTTTAGGAGTCAAGAAGAAACCCAGGCAAAAGCCACTGTAAAACACAGGCCGATTGTCCAAGAGAGTCGATTCTCACTTGTCCTATCTGCAAAGGGAGAAAATTACACTACTGCGGGGTTTTGCTCATTGGGAAGCAACCAAGGTGAAGCAACAGGCAGCCACACCTGGAATGTTATTGCTCAACATGCTTCTTGAATGCTTTCAACTGTATCCACCAATCAGAAGCCAGCTTGTGGTGGAAGATCCACACCAACTTTTCACCATAGGCAGAACAGAGGAAAACTTTAACAAGCAAAAGGAGGAGGAGGAGGAAACAGCCTCACCGCAGGCATTGTGGACATTCAAGTCAGCAAGAGGCCCTTCCAGATGTGGGAATCTTTACTCACTGGATCAATACATTCAAAAACAAAGATGTGGCAGAATGAGTATACAGCAGACATATCCACTGAGGAGCCCTGCAGGTGTTGGGCTGCAACTCCCATAATTCTGGACCACTTGCCATGGTGACAGCTGACATGGATGAGAGCTGGAGTCCAACATTTGCAAAGCATCATGTTGGCTACCCGTTATCAAGGTGCATTTTTAGCTTTGAAGCCTACATTTTAAAAAAAAAAAAAAAAACCACCAAAGTTACTTAGGATGATATGGCAAAAGGACCGAATGCAGTTGGAATGTGATAATGTGGTATTTGCTAAATTAAGGTCATGTATCACTTACTGGATGCCTTCAAATACCATTGCATTAGAGAAGGCCCATCTGAGATATAGCAAGTGCAGGGTCAAAGCATAGTCCATCCCATTAGGCACTGGCATCAAAAGCCTTGTTTGGAACCCAAAAATGTTGGTTGCATCATGGGCCAGATGGCAGCAGAAGAGGCAGGAGGTGGACCACAGAAAATGTTGTCCTCTCTGCCAAACGCCGCTTTCTTCTTTTCAATGTTGCGAGTTAGAAAACACCACAATCCAAAAGGAAGAAAAGAGTATATTTTCCTTTCTTGGGTGTCAAATCTTTTAAATCTCATGTTTGGTGGGAAAGATTACACTGCAGACATAATAAACTGCAGTGTTAAGAAAGGTACACACGGAGTGGTTATACAGCTACATTTCATATGCCATCCTAGAAGTTCTGTATCTGCCCTTTAAGGTTCCATCAAGGGTAGCCAGCATGGAACTACAACTCCCATCAGCCCCTGGCAACATGGCCAATGGCAGAAGATGATGAGTATTTAAGTCCAAAACATCAGGGTATGTCATGCTGGCTAACCTTGGCTTTGGGGATGACATTGAAAAAGAACTACAGGCAGTTACTTTCACATGGCACAGAGTTGGCACACTCTGGTGGTTAGCAAGTGATAGTTCCTAGGCCAAACTGAGCCTCTTTCAGGGGGTACCACCTCCCCTCCCCAAATGTCAACTCTGTCCTGCCTCAGAAATTCCCAGAATGGCTTGAAATGATGGGGTGGCCTCCAAGGGAGATCAAGTAACCCACCCAATAAGCTTTGAGTGGGGATTTGAACTCAGATGTCCCTGGTCTAAGGCCAACCCAGCCTTCCCCAACATAAAGCCCTCCGGATATTGCTGGACTACAACACCCAACATCTCTGAACGTTGGCAATACTGGCTGGGGCTGATGGGAGTTGTAGTCCAACAAAAGGCTGACAGGGATAGACTTGAGAGTCTCAGAACCTGAAGTGGAGAGATGCCAAGGCTTAGATAAAATATTTGCACCTGACTCTGGAACACATTAAGGGTCTGAGGACACCCAGTCATTTTAAAGCTCACTCAACCCAAAAGGGCTGCATGTTATGCAAAAACGTGACCAGCTAAGATGTGAGAATTAAATAAACATTGCTTTGCAACAGGAAAAAAGGTGGCTCCCTGAGAGGCAGCATTAATCTTATTCTCTTGCAGAATGGCTTTTCTAGGGAGAAGTTCCTGACAAGTTCTCGTAAAGGTCCTGAGATGGGGACGAAGGGATTTTCCCTTCTTTGTCAAATCTAGAACGGCTGGTGCTTATCCTGGAAAGGTGCTCATGTGCCTTCAACAACAGCACAATGGGGAGAAATTTTGAGAAGCTGCTTCTCTCATAACTTCAAGGCGTGACAAGCAGTTTTGCTTCAGAACCTGCTGCAGCAGGGGGTGGTTAGCCACTGGAAATGCGGTGGGGCAAGATCCCTGTATCGGTTTTCATTTATTCTTTGCAGAAACTCACTCTGGCTAATCAAAGCTCATTGATTCAATCACACATTCTAACCAGAATCAAGCAAATGGCAAAGAATGAAACGAAACAAAACACGAAAAAGAAAGAAATCTATCCCAAAACCTGCTCCCTGGCACCCTCTCCTGGACTCAAAGGAAACTGCAGGGACTTGAAAACCAAATCTGCAGAAGTTTAGTTAAGTGACTTTTAGCTGCTGGAAAACACCAAAGCAATGCACTGCAATTTTCAACAAGGCAACCGAGGATGCATTGACACAAGAAACGTAAACCAATACAGGACTGTAGTCCTGTAAAAGGTGGTAGAGGTCTCTTAACAGAAAAGACTAAACTTTCTCAGTAGACCTTCAACTCCCAAAATTCTTCAGTGTAACCCAAAAGAGCAGAAATGGTTTACAAGTGAGTGATGTGGATGCACCCCAATAGCCATATAGAAACAACAGATTTACCAAGGTATAATAAGCTAGTGTTAGCTCAGGATTTTTACACTTCGGTGCACCAGTGCTCATAGCTGGCTCTTTGAAAATAGTGGAAGAGTACATCCGATGGCATGTTCACACAACCTAGCCACATCTGGGCTCATTCAACACCACAAACTGGTGTCAAGTAACCTTGTGAACGTTGGTCAAGTACTGAAAATGCAACTCACTTAATCCTCTGAACAATTGTTGCAACCCAGATATTTTGGTGAGATACAGAATCACAACCCCCAAGACCACATCACTGGCAAGAATCACACAAAGACATTGACTCATGGTTGGTGTTGTTTTAAAAAATGGCTAACAGGTTGCTGGAGTTCCATAAACGCTGCAACAGCTGGCTCCGAGCAATCTTCTCAAAATCAGAAGCTGAAGAGGCTTGCTACCCTGAAGATTTACCACCTCTGCTGATAATCTTTCATTTAACAAAAACTTGAGCAGCCGGAGAGAGTCTGCATTGGCAACTTCCTGCTGTGGGCTTCGCTTTGATCACACCTAGACTCCAAAAGGCTCACGCTCAAAGCCCAGCCAGATATGCTGCTGCGTACACCAGGATGTTCCCTCCCCTTGACCATTCAGGAAAGCAGATCTATCAGACCATTTGAAGTAGTGGGCTTTCAAATTGCTTTCCCTTGCCGGTCAAGCCTCGTGTATTATTTTAATCCGGGTCCAGTCCTTTCCTTTGGCCTCAGAACGCAACATTCAATTGCTTTCAAATGGAGCAGCTACCAGGGAAACAGAAAACACCTAGCAAAACGTTACTTGCTGGATCAGAGCAACCTGCATCAAAAGATACTGCAGGAAAGAACTTGTAAAAACTGTAAAGGTGGTGGGGATCTAGGCCTTCTGTTCCAGCCTAACACAGAATCACTGACCCAACCACCCATTTCCTGCCCATCTTCTTAAATACAACCCTCATCAGGAAGATTTGCCTCCCGGCCTACAGAACTCCTGGCATTCACTTTAGGGGTCTTCTAGAGTAATAATTGGAACTAGGGTGTCTATCTTCCCTCCCACCCACTCCTTTCTGCATCCCTTGCACACGCACACACCTTTATGCTCTGTAAACTTTTGATACTAAAAGAAAAAAATCATCAGCAGAAAGCAGAGAGGGGAGAGGCTATCCCCAAAGATCAGTCTTCCTCCTTTACGAGCACGCTAGACTCTCCTGTGCGGACTTGCACTCTGCCTCATACCCAGAAGATTCCCCCAAGAGGTCTCCATTCAGTCACAGTCCGGGTGAAAAAGGCATATGGGGAGGTGGCAGCAGAAGAGGGCGGGCAGCTTTGATTGCCGAGCTCCTACGTCTATAACGGGCTGCGCAATGCAGCTCTACGTGGTTAGAAGACGATCATGCAGGTTTAATGCTGTGTCAGTTGGGTATAGTTTTTGCTTTTTAGAAAAGCCCATCTTTTATGTTGCAGGTAGTCTCAGAGACAGGCTTTTTTCCACCCTTGCATCCCCACTGGCTTCTTCTCTATTAGTTCCTGAATGTAGGAGGCAGGTCGCGGTGCTATTCTGCAGCCATTTGTTCAATGTGATCGCTAAGCAGCTTGTACTGCTCTGTAAGCAAGAGAAACAAATTATGCAATATACACACGCAGATACACACACGTACATGTATGCAAAATTAGCTCGGCATATAATCAAAATACAAAAGACAAACAACTGTATGCAAACATCTTTTGGCAGAGCATCCCCAAGAAAGATACACTCTTCATTTTCCTTGTGGGTTTAAGACCCATGTGCAACTGAAGCAAATAACAATGAGGGTGTGATTCAGGTGGCATTCACAACGCAGCTTATTCCCTTTTTCCAGTATTTCCCTTGTTTGTTAATTTCCACATTATATTTTAGCTTCCACACAATGTAAGAGCTACTTCTGGAAATGTAGCACAAATTTAGAGTTCATTTCTGTGTTATTTGCAAATTGATGTTTTGGGGTGACGTCTATAGCCTATTTCTGTTTTGCAAAGAATCCCTCGCATTTTGCAGCCCTTCTAGGTCATCTTCTCCCCGCAACCCCCACCCTGCTCAAGTCTAAGGCAGAGCAAGTGGCCTGAACTTGGAGTTGCTCTCATTTTCTTCCACCACCACCCATTTGACCCCTGGGAGGTGATCCTTGCAGAAGGAATCCCACCAGCAATTTTACACCCATAGTCCTACCTTCATCCAGGTTGCCAATCACTGCCTGCTTCTTCAAGAAGTCGTTGCAAAGCTTCTTGTTCAGCCCAAAAGCCAACATGTTGTGAGTGAAAGTACTGCAGCAGGGAGACGAAATGGGGTGGGGGAGAAAGGGGTATGGCCTTTTGTTAGGACACGTGCTTTGTCCACAGAAGGTCCCTGTTGCAATTCCTGGCAGCATCTCCAGTTACAAAGTTCAGGTCACAGAAGGTGATGGAAAAGACTCTCTCTCTGAGGCCCTTGCAGAGCTGCGGCTGCCAATCAGAGACTTGATGGATAAATAGCCCAACTTTGTATGAAGCAGCTTCCTATGTGTCTGCTAAGTTTCCTTGGGCATAAGCTGCCTATTCCTTTTAAAACTGATTAAATAACAACAACAACAACAACAATACTGAAGCCCCCTTCATGCACACTTTGTATGCAGGTAGGGCCATCACAAGCGAAAAGCAGCTGTGGAGGTGTGCTGCCCCCCCCTTGCAAAAGCTGCATGGCTCCTTCTCTGCCTCCCCCCACCATCCAGATATCCACACATTAGGCTTGTGGTTTGTATTGCTGCTTCCTTGTTTGTATGATAGTTTTCCATGACTGCTAATTATGCTTTGAAGGTTTCTATCAATCTTGCCCTAGGACTCACGGATGAAGAGGCTGCAAATTACTGGATATAAATAAATGTAATTGATATGTTATACAAAAATCTCTCTCTCTCGTGCATCATGCAGTATAGATTTCTAAAGATCATCTATTGTGATCACCATTGTAATTTACATTTTTATTTTAAGCATAGTAAGTAGTAAAAGCTTTTATCATGTGTTGTTTGCTGCTCTGAACTCCTTTGGGAGGAAGGCAAACAAACAAAACAAAACAAAACAAAACAAAACAAAACAAAACAAACAAACAAACAAACAAACAAACAAACAGAAGCTCTTTTGCAGAAGCAGGCCAGTTTCATTCTGCTTACCCCAACTGTCCAAAGGTGATATTCTCATTAAACCGCAGACTATCATCTCGCTCCTCTTGGGTCATGTGACACCATTTCTCCCTGCAAACATATGGACAGATCCTGTAACCAGGAAAATGAACACACACACACACACACACACACACACACACACACACACAACCTGCCAAAACCTTAGGGATTGATGGGAGCAGGGAAGGATGCAGGGAATGTCAGTAACACGCTCTTGACGCACTCCCTGTTCCATACTGGTTAGTGTGATGAAGTGAAGGAGTGGGCCATATGCCAGATGTTGGTATGCCAGTTTTGTTATATGGGCCGCCTGTTGCCAACTTCAGATTATATATTAGAGCAGCTTTTATCATGGAAGCTGGGCCAAAGATGGAATCATTCCGAAGTTTCCATTTTGCTTATGTGCTTACATTTCTGTTTCATTTAGGTTCTTCTTCTTCCAAAGGGTTGTATGTAACATCCATCTTACTCAGTGTAGATCCACTGAAATTAATGGACATAACTAACTTAATCAATTTCAATGGGTCTATTCTTAGTAGAATGTACTTGGATACAACCTAAAATCTCCAAATGCACGCCTTTCTCTTGGTCGTTAAATCTGTGACCATCATTGCCGCTCTACATCCAACTTTAGAATCTACATTCAATTTGGTCAGTATCTCCAAAGGAGGTAGGCAAACATATAGCAAGGGATGTGAAGTGGGTGGGGGGCAGAAGGTAAACATGTAAAACCTGAATGTTTTCCTAAAACCTGTTCGAACGCCACCTGTATTTCTAATAACCTGACCAAAAAATTGAGCTATCATCTAAGTTTTGCACCCTTCTTATGGGTTACTGTTCATTACAGACCTACAAGGCAGACTATCCCAGCCCCATTTCACAGAGGAGGCAACTGAGGCTTTGAAAAAGCATCAAAGGCCGCAAAACAGGAGCAGAGCAAGGACTGGATTCAGAAAAAGGTAACCCAGGCTTAAATTCCGCCACACTGGTATACCATTTTCAGACAAGAATAAAATTGTTTAGAAACAGAGAAACATGGAACAGCCACACAACACAAAACTAAGGTGTTCTGAGCCAATTTCATTATATTCACAAAGCAAGCAATTTTGCTTAACACGGGCGCACTGTTTGGTGAACTTTCCAACAATGCAATAACAGAGGGTTCTTAACTTTGCAATCATCTGCTTCCCAGCCTCTACAATGTATAGTTATCAGTAATATGCTAAGGAAGTGCTGGAGATGTACCTAGCAGCACATTTACAATGATCCATGGGTTTTTCTAACCCTTGAAACTCAGTAATATTCTAAGTCACTACTATTTCTGGTAGCAGGCAGTTCTAGAGGACTGAGAAGATAAGGCCCTGGAGTTTGTTTTATACATGTGAGTGTCTCATTTTTAGGGTATGGCCCTCCCTGCCCAGTTCAGTAAAGGCACACAGATGTCTCCTCTCCTGCCCACCATCTGCTTGCAACGCTAAATTAGTGCAATTATTTATCTTTATAGTCGGGCAGTCCTCACGGCACCTTCTCTGATCTTTTCCCTTCTGTCAATACTTTGCTTTGGAGATGCAGCAGTCAGAACTCTATGTGTCCTTAATTTATTTGCTTTTATTGTATTTATATCTCACCCTTAAGGCTGCAAAGCAGTGACTGTCTGAAGGTCACCTAGCAGGCTTCATGGCCGAGTGGGGATTTGAACCCTGGTACCCCAGGTGCTAGTCCAACACGCTAACCAATATGCCACACCGGCTCTCTTGCATGTCTCTCCCTAAATGAAAGTTTCCTGCTGGTTTGGTCCTAGTAGGTCTATTCATGCACACTTAAACCAACACGGCTCCTTAAGCTCTGGGTGCACAGCTAATGTGGGAGTTTCAAACATGGCAACCTTTCTTATGTAACTGCTGACCTTTCATTCTAGATTTCCACTTATGCATCCTTAAAAAGAATCAAGGGAATGCATGCCTCCAGGTTAATGCAAAAATTCTCACTGAACCCTATGGGGTAGGTATGTGTTAAGAGTGATCAAGAATGGGGGATGCTGAAAGTTGAGCTACATTTTCAGCAAAATCACATGGTAAACTTTTTGGGGGGTGTTGGGGGGGGGAGGAGTGGCATTTCTTAACACCCCCAATCAAAACATAAAAATAAAAAAGTGGTCTGGAGAAAACTAGTCCATCAAGCCTATTCTGGTCTAGAATCGCATTCTAAATGCAGGGATTCTTTTTGAGCAGGGAAGTGTTAGAAAACACCATCTCCTCCACCTGACAAGGGTGCAATATAAGGAGGATTCTGCCACTTGATTTCACCACATATCAGCCCTCAGATGCTTGTCCTTTTAGGGAAAATAGGATGTTGGCTGAAGCCGACCATATGTCAAGAGGAGGAAAAGGGGAGGCAGGGAAATACAGGAAGAAGGAAGTCAATGGGAGGAGAAGCAGCAGCAGCAGCAGCAAATAAAAGGAAAACAAGAGAAATTAAAAATGTGGAGTCATGCTGGATATGAAGACAGAGTGGCAGAGGGATTTCTTGGCAGGCAATTCAAGAGTGTATCCCTGACTCAGTCCTCACAGGAAACAGGTGTGCCAAGGGTCAAGGTTGAGGCAAGGCAAATGCAGAGGACATTCTTTGGCTTAGCCAAGGCAAGTCTCCTAGCTGGTCATCCATTCACAGGGGTCAAGGAGTATCAGCTGACTCACAGGGGTCTTTCAGGGCACAGTGGCTTCTTTGGTTGCTCCTTCACCTTGCAATTCCCAAGATTGTTTGCCAGAGCGAGGCAGAGGTGCACAGGAGAAATCCCTGCCTGTCATCTCTCAGGCCAACAGTTCAAGGACCACTTTCAGATGACCCATTGACTGAGCATTTGTCCTAATTTGCTTGCAGGGCATTTACATGTGACATGTCTTCCTTTTAATCGTTTTTTTAAAGAGGATTTGTCATGCTAGGGCATGTCTAAGGACCCTTTGGCCTTCCAAATGTTTCTGAACTCCAACTGGCCACTCTTGCTGGGGCTGATGGGAGTCGTCGTTCAGCAACATCTGGAAGGCTGTAGGTTCCCCAAAATAGGGACAGCCTGGAGGCACCCAAGAAGAACAAATCCAGAGGCGCTGTTCTCTGAGACCATGGCAAGTGTGTATATGCACAGTGACCATTTACCATTTGGAACAGCTGCTCCAGATGCATGTAAAGCAACCCCCCACCCCCACCTCAATCAGGCTCTGCACAAAAAACCACCAACTGGTATGGTATGAAACGGGCAAAATTAAGCATGACAATAACAAATGAGAGAGGGGCAGAAACAACACAGAAAGCAGGTACTTAAATCCAGATGGTCAAAGAGGAATGGACAGGGAAGGAAAGAGAAGAGATTCTCAAGCAGCAGCAGCATTCCACAGAGGCATCGAAAGCAGGAGGAAATCAAAGCAAGGGGGAAGGTCAAAGTAGAACATTTACATCTAGAACAACTCAGAGACTGGAAGGGGCCCCTGTGTCCAAAAACTTACCACAGCTGCTTACACAGAAAATGGCGAGAGAAAAACAGACTCACTTAAGCAGTTCACCGTGCCCAGAGGCTTTTCTCAAGCTGCTTTACACGGCATTGATACAGAAGCTGTGCATCATAATCAAGCAATGTATAAGATATTGGCAGCATGGTAAACTCTGGCTGGGAGACAGAAAGGAGACTGATTATTTTTTATTTTTAAAGAGACTCAAAAAGTGGTTTGTGGTAGGCTCCCACTGCTTCTGAATCAGTTCAGCATCCATATTAGATTTTGTCCTGCTGTTGCAGGCACTGAAACGAACAAGGATCACTCCTTTCAAAACCGCTTTGATGTGGTTTGAGATATACCTTGGAAAGCAGGCTTTCCCCAACCTGTGGCCCTCCAGATGTGTCTGAACTATAACTCCCAGCAAGCGCAGCAGGGATGGTCAATGGTGAAGGAGGATGAAAGCAATAGTCCAACAATATCTTGGAGGGCACCAGGTTGGGGAAGGGTACACTAGTGGGATTTGCAGCACTGGGCTGAATACTGTGCAACCACGGTGGCAAGTTTTGGACCCAAAATGAGCCTTTGGCATAAAAAGGTAAGAAAGGAAATGCGGACAGACACACCTCGTTTCCTCTTCCTCTCCAGCATTCCCTCTGGAGTGGCAGCAGAAAGGGTCAACAGAAGGTTACATGTTAAGATCATGCAAGAAGTATGGATGGAGAGAGAGAGGAAGTGTGAAAGAATTGACCAGAAAAAGAAAAGAAAAGAAAAGATTAAAGACGTCAAGAAAGAGAAAGAGAGAAATTAGTTGTTTTCAACCTCCCCAACCCAACAAAGCAACATGAGAGCAGGAAGGGGGGAAAGGGAGTACTCTGCCCTTTCCTTAAGCTCTTGCCTAGCAGACTCCCCCTTGGATGTTGTTATCAAACTGCATTTGCTGGGTGGTTTCTGCTTCTCTAAAACCCTGGGGATGACTTCCAAGGGCCGGGGAAGAAAAGCTTCCTCCCTACAGAATATAAACCCAGTCCTGCATCAAATTAGCAGAACCTAAAAAGCTCCATTGGCCTGCTTGACAAGTGGGAGAACAGCAGAAAAATAAACCATTTGTGTACCAAAAAGGCAGTCCTTTTCAGCACTATGACCTATTCTCCTCCACCCCTCGTGTCCCCCACTTCCTTTCTCCTGTGAAAAAAAAAAAAGAAAGAAGAAGAAGCTGCGAAGTCCTACCTAGTGGTGGGAGACCGTTTCCGCCTCTCACAGTGAACCGCGTCGAAGAAAGCCGCATTCCAAAACCTCAGGGTATGCCTAGGGAACAGGGGAGGAAATGATGTGCGTGCGTGTGTTGAGCCTGTATCAACTGCAGGGTATGTTTTTGTGAATGTGGCTAGGAAGTGGGAAGGAATGGGGTGGTTTCTACCAGAGAGGGCTGTGGCTGGGCCCGCTAGATGACTCCCCTGTTTCAATGCCCTGCTCAGGAGTGCAGCTGGCTCAGGATAATAAGGTTATACCAGTGGTGGCTGGTGCTCACTGAGACAGGTGAGGCGGAAGGCAGGGAGGCCAACAGTAGGTGGCACCAGAGCCAGTGAAAGGCAGAGACAACTCATTCTAGTTTAGGCCCTATCCTCCTCCTCCCTGCTGGGTTCTACAACTCCTAGGGGTTGAGGTCCCTTTGCCCACCATAAAATATTTGAGGATGCTGGCCCTCCCCCAAAAAATCATGGGCATTGCTACTCAAATGGTGTGCATGCACCGCATCTTTTGATTATGTGGGGCGGGGCTTACCCAATATTTTATTCAGGTTAGCACCCCTGACTAAGACTAACAAATGGGGGAGCTGACAGGCTGCACCAGGTTGGCTGTAAGTAAGAAGGCAGGCAGGTGGGGGTTGGCTGAGGACAGGCTGAGGTTGGTGGGGCAGTGTCCCAGTTATCCTATTGAACCAGTCTCCACTTGCTCTTACCAGATGGGCTGTTGCTTCAGGTGCATGTACAGGTAGATCTTCTCTCCTGTTTTTTCTTCCTCCTCCTCAGGACTGTAGAGGGAAACTGCAAAGGGGAGATATTTGATATTTAGGGGGGGGGTGTCGATTTGTGCATACACATATACACAATCTTCAGATAAAGACCAGACAGTGCCTTAGATTCCTGCCAGGTATCCCAGTTCTCCAGAACCTGAAACACCTGTTTTCTATGAGCATTATAAACAGCTTTTAAACAACAACAGCATAGACCTATTATTATTGCTGCTTACCTGATTTGTGGATTCTCTCTCTTGGTTTGCCTTCATCATCCCTAGAAGCAAACACACAGGTACTATTCGGTTAAATGTAACATCATTTTTTTGGGGGGGGGGGAGTTTGGAAGCACTGCAAGTAGTTTGTTCTATGAATTGCTCAGAAGTATAGTCTCACTACTACATAGATGAAGACGAGTTAGCCTGCTATGCAAGCCTTGCCCTAAAAGTGGGTGGGGTGGGTGACTTTAAATCAACCAGTTAATTAATAAAGCAGGAAAGGGCCGTAGCTCAGTGGCAGAGCATCTGCTCTGCGTGCACAAGGTCCCAGGTTCAATCCCCAGCCTCTCCAGGTAGGACTAGGGGAGACACACAAACGCTGCAGTCTAAAATCCTGGACAGCCACTGCCAATACGGCACAAGGCAGCTTCCTATGTTCCTGGGACGACCAAGACCGATAGCGGCATATAAACAAGATTATCTTCAGTAGAGCAGAGGTGGTGGTGCTCAGGGGTACTTAAGCCAGGTCTGGTGTTGTGCTTCCACTAAAGGTGCTGTGGATGGTCTCAACTGGACTCACTCAGCTTTTTTGGGCCCTGGCCCCTTTAGCTTGCTTTCAAAGCTCCCAAAGAAGCCTTTCACGTTCTCCGTCTTTGCTGATGTATTCTTCAGGAGCCGCTCCGCAATGTCCTTCTTCTCGGCCAGCCAGCTGTTTGCGGACTTCAGGTAGGAGTCAATGCTGCCAGTGGGCTTCTCCTTGGACTCGATGGGCAGCGCTTGGGGCTTACCTACCAAAATGCAACCAGGGAGCGGGAAAGAGAAACAGAGGGAGTAAGGCAGGGGACCTGAGGCCCGCGGGTCGAATGTGGCCCTCCAGCCCTCTTGATCTGGCCCTCAGAACTCACCGCTCCCGGGCCCTGCTCCGGGCTCTCCTCAAGAGCATTTTCCTGACTGGAATGTGTTCTTGAATTGTAACAATGTCCATTGCTTGCCCAGATGGAAGACAGGTATTTGGGTTTATGCAGAGACCTCAGACTTTTCAATGCAGCAAGGTAAGAATCATACCTGATGCTCCACCCACTTTAGCCTCTGGCCCCCCACACTTCTGGCATAGGGCCCCCTTAAGGTTGCTCATAAGTGAATGTGGCCCTTGAGCTAAAAAAAGTGGTCCCCACCCCTGACTTAAAGGACCACCACTCCTCCTAAAGATCAATGCTCAAGAGAGACTGGTTTGTTCTCTTTCTCCCACCCTAAGTTTTTGCTTTTTAACTAAAAAGCAAGATACTAGCCCTCAGTGATTAGTGTCACACTTAAAAATGGATGTCGAAAACCAGGACACATGGTTGGTAACATGGAAGCAACCAACAAGAAGCTAAAAATCATTATGCTTCCTGGCTCTCATCTATTTCTGAAACCTCATAGTAAGCCTGCAACTTATGCAGGTGTTACGTTCTGGGGATTGTGCCCAAAGCCAAAATTGTGTGTAGTCAAAACACATTGGGTGCAATGGCGGGTCAAATGCAAAGGATTAGTTCACTATTCCGAGGTTCTCACAAACGACTCCCAGGATGCTATTCCTATAGAGATGCTTCTTGCAAGGTACTCTTGCTCCTTTGCTGAAGATGAACAAATTGCCCCAGCACATTTTCTCACTCCACAGAGAAATTTCAGCAAGAAGGAACTGCCCCTTACCAATATAGTAATAAGTAAAGCACATGGTCATCAGGTTCTTAGCAGGGCTGAAATCATCCATCTGGTAACACCTGAAAAAAAGGAAAGAATAAAGTTGCTGAAATGTGAAGAAGAAACAGAGTAACACTCAGTGGTGATTAGTGTCCATGGGGCTGAATGCAGGGAGTCCAACAGTGGGCAGAGCCAACTACCGGTAATTCCAGTTTTCCCCCATTCTCTTCTGTGCTGCGTTCTACAAGGGCAACACTGAGACTAAGGAGGAGGAAGCAGACTACCAGGGCCACCCCCTGGATATACTGTAAACAGGAAGGCAGGCCAATGGATGCTGGCTGAGGGCAGACGGAATTCAGTGGGGCAGTGCCCATTCTCCCTAATATTTATTCATTTCATTTATGTATCATCTCTATCTTCCAAGGATCTCAAGATGGTGTACACAGACCAGCCTTCGCTGCCAGCACTGAAGAACAGCCATGCAAGGCTTTTTTGGAGAGCTGCATGGATCACAGCCATGTGCAATTCATCTCCAGTTGCCCAAGTGGTGCAGTGGTTAAAGCAACCATCACCACCATGATGCCCTCCAGATGTTTTGAGCTACACCTCTCATCAGCCCCACCCAACTGTCCAAGATGGCCTGCGGGGAGAGGTGGAGGAAGGAAGAATCCCACCCACCAGCTGGATTCAGTTCCCCACCCCCTGCTGTAAAGGCTGAAGACCCTGTAGCCTCCATGCCGATGCCTGCTGTTACTCACTCAAAGAGGACCACAGCAAAGGACTGCACCAGTCGATAGAAAGTCTGCTCCGAGACACACTTGGAATTGCAGCGCTGTGAGGAAACAGGGAAAGCCAACAGTGTTAAGACTGGGTACAGATGTACCTAGAAACAGATGTAGGGCTGACGTTCTACTTTTTTTTTTGGCTACGGAGGAAACAGCTCTGCTCCTCTGTTGTTGCACATACAGCCCCTGGATCAACAGCCGTCTCCAGCCTAAGCTTTAAGGCAGGCCATCTGCTTTGCTTTCCATTTTTTCTTCCCTCTGAGTGCTTGTCATGGTTCGAAAGCTATTCTCAGAAGCTGGCCAATCAGCCTGGTGGCACAGCCTTGCTCTAAGAAGGGAGGAGGTAGCTTTGCTACTGATATAAGGTCTAGCCAATCAGGAAGCTGTGCAAATCCGGCTTCTGTTTGACCTGGAAAAAGTTTCACCCTATGCAGGTTTTTTAAAATGATGGTATGCAGAGGTGAGCAGATGAGACTCTTCCATGTAGGAATACAGCAATGCAATAAAGCAAAAGGTGACTCTGAAATGGCCTGGAATGCCCTGTGCATTCCACTAGGAATAGGGCCCACTATTTTGAATGTGTGAACAGCTGTCAAGAGGCACACGCAAGCACAAAAAGCAAAGGGCCTCAAGAGCGCACAATCCACACCAGCCAGAGTTGCGTCCTGAACATCTCCTTACCTGAGCGCTCACGTATCTGGCAAACCATTCCCTGCCTTTTGCATTCTCCCCACTGCAGAGTTCTCCGAACTTGGCTTTCTCCTCTTGGTCAAATTCCTCTCTGGAATCACAAAGATACAAAATAAAGCAAGTTGGCACTAAGTGTGATGCAGAGGGCTGAGACTATAAGCTGGCAAGTCCCCAAAGCAAATCTCACTGCAGGCAAGAATTGTCAGGGGGCCCTGGGCAAATCCTTGCCTGCTCTCAAGTGTCACCACTCTGCAATGTAGTGATAATAGTAATAAGCACAAAAACTAGGTGTTGTACTATAAGCCTTGACCAATGAGCTTACTTTCCAATTTAGGAGCTTAGTGTCATTACTAGCCTACCTTGCAAGGTTGTCACAAGGAATACAGAAATATTTCATTTTTCACTTTCATTTTACTTTCATTTAAAAGTGCAATAGTTTCTACCTGGAGATGCTAGGGATTCAAGCAGGGATATTGTGTATGCAAAAAAGATGCTTAGGTGTGCCTCACAATGATGGCAAATCAACATGCACAAGAAAAAGGACCGTTGAATTCTTTATGCTTGCAAATCTGCTATTGTCCCTCATTCTTGATTGGGTTTGCGGCTGCCTATGAAATCCATCCTCCACACAAATTTTATCTGATTTTGTATGTGCAGAGCATCACTGTCCTTTTTTTTTTTTTGCTGTTGCCGTTTGCTCTTTTTCTTCTGGTTTCTCCTTTATGTTACGACTTGCAACAAAACTGGGAGAAACACAGCAGTTTCTTGTTGAATTGTGGTTTTGCTTTCAGTCACCAGGTGGCATTAAACTCGTTTGGCTCAATGTACTAAATGGAGGGGGAGGCAGAACTTTAAAGGAGGAAGAAAAAAGTACATAATGAAAAGTGAACTTGGGGTAGGGGAAATAAATTCAAGTAAACTGCTTCAGCTCTTACCAGTCCGAAAGGGCACCAATATTCTTTATCAGGAGCCAACAGGGAATTAACACATGTCAATAAATCATCCTTTTGAGCAGGATTAGGGGACCCCTCAAAGTTTCCCTAGGCCACACGACTTCTCCCCTCACTGGCTCTGCTTTGCACCTTCCCTGAGTGTTTTTGCTAGGCTGGATTTTGTCCTTGAACACTGCTGATGCCTCTTGCTTCCATGGATGGTGGGTAGGGAGGGGTGCATGAATTTGTGCAGAGACTAACTTAGTACACAAAAGTGACTTTGACATTCATTGCCCTGCCCACTTTTACCCTCCAGTCACGCCCGCCACTGGCACGCAACCCCCCAGAAGATTGCCTAGAAGGGAATATGACCCTCGGGTTGAAAAGGGTTATGCATCCCCAAGTTTATTTATTTATTTTTATTAAACGTGTAGCAAGACTAACAAAGAATTTGAGGTTTTTGATTTTGAGCATTGCCATTCTTCTCTTTTTGCATGCGGGGGCAGGCCACCTCACCAAGCGGCAACTGTGAACAGAGATTATGCAAGCTGTCAATGTCAGTTTTGCACAAGAACATTCCTTCTGGGGTCTGATCCCCAAACTGGCCACGCAGCAGAGCAGGGAGGGAGCAAATGGAAAGGCACTTCCCCCCAGTGTTGACATTCAAATCGTTTTAATTTGGGCCATGGTGAGTCACGGCAGATTTGCTAAATTGCTTAAATTAAGTGGAATTGTTTAAAAGCACACACACAGAGAGAGTCAACATCATCAGCAGCAGCTGAAGCCTCCACTCTGCATCTGGGTGATGCAGCCCCAAAGTCCCCAGGCAGCAATTGTTAAGTCGAGAGAGAAGCATGACTCAGTGGGAGAGATGTGTCACAGCCAGCCAACATTTCTTTTCAACGGGAACACAGAGGGGGGAAGGGGGCTTGCTGCACCCCGGGGGGGGGGCGGGAGTGAAGGATCCAGCAGCAAGCTGTCTTCCCCCTCTTTCTGCAAAGCCAATGCAAAGAAAGAAATTCAGGTTCCTGGCCTCACTACAAAACATTTGCCCACCAGCACCCTCTGGGGTGCATTGGCTTGTACCCTGAGTTAGTCCTAAACAGAGGAGAGCCATTAAAAAATAGGAGACACAACTAACATTGATTGATTGATTGATTGATTGATTGATTGATTTAAGTAGGTCTACTCCGACTGGATATAATACTGGCTGTTTATTTCCATCTTACAAGTTGGAAACTGGTGTCATCGTAGAAAAACCTGGTACTTTAGCCAGCAAATGAAGTCTTTGAGGGGGTGAATCTGGGGAAATTGGGAATGGTTGCCTAGATTACATTTAAGGTTGCTCTGGATTAGTCTGAGTAACGTAAAGCCAGCTCAAAGAAACTCTACGGCAGCCTTCCCCAACATGGTGCCTCTCAAGATGTTTTGGACTGCAGTTCCCAGCATCCCTGAACAATTGTCACGCTGGCTGGGGCTGATGGGAGTTGCAGTGTAAAAAAAGAACTGGGAACCTCCTGCAGGGAGAGAGTTGGCCAACGATCCCACAACCCCAGCATGCACCTGCTCACAGCATCCTGCTGCTCAAACACTCACCCTCCCGTGAAGATCTTCTCCACGTATTGCCTGATGAACTCCCGTTGCTCTGCTGTCACTTCGTCCTTGGCGGACTCTGTGCTCTGGTTAGATGAGTAGGACTCCGAGGAGGAGCGGCGGTGGTTGTTCCAGCTGTGATGGGTGGGCGAGTCCGTTGTGTCATTCTCACTGTCGGCAGATTCCGTCGCGTCGCTCTCTTCTGCCACTGCGGCCGTGTCGCCCGCCAGGTGATCCAGCAGCCCATTGCCATTGGTGGAGGGAGGAGCAGCAGGGACGGATTCAGAGGTGTCGGTGGTGGAAGGTTCGGAGTCAAAGTCAATGAGGTTCCCCACAGGGACATCCATGGCCTCCATGGCTCAAGGGGCCTAATACCATGGATTGGGTGCGGAGGGTGTGGCTCAATTTCCCTATCAGGAAAATGTGAAGGCCATTGGGAGATGAGCAGAAAAATACAGAGCCTGTGATTGGTCCACTTCCAACCAAAGCCTACTCCTTATCCTAGGCTCTTTCAAGGCATCTGAAAAAAGCAAACAGAGCAACTCTTTATCAATAATTATTAAACTCTGCTTATCAACAATAATCTCAGCAGCAAGAGCCACGCGTTGTAATTGCACAGCAAAATTTGGCAACCCCTGCCACGTATTTTGACTTACTATTCCAGACAAGGACTTCCAAGGCGGCCCAGGGAAAGAATGAATAGGGCATTTGGCTACTTGGTGAACACTTAAATTATGAGTTAAGTTTAATGCAGATTGAAACTTCCCTCCCAGGGCTGGCAAATGTCATTTGTTTAATGCAATTAAGTATGGAGACAGAACGAACTTTTATGGAGTGCTTAGGAGCAAAGCAGCCTCTTTAAAACAGTCTCTCTTGATTAGAATCCATTGAACCACTTATAGGCATATGCTTTTTTTTAAAAAAGGAGGGGGATGACTGCAGTTATACAGAAATACTTTTTTGTTTTTTGTTTCTGAAGGCACGCATCCAAGATTGCGTTGCACTTACTAAAACAGCATTTCCCCGCATAAGCTGCAGTCTGAGCTTGCAAAAGCTTTCCCATCTCCCCAGACCCAATAGTCTTGATCAATAGGCTCCTGAGTAGATCCCATTTCCTAAACTATGTAAAATTCTGCAGGCTTTAAAGTCCTGCACATGCTTTCCTTTGTCAAACATTCTGAAGGCCAAGCTTTGCAGCAATTCAAGGCCTGAGACCATTTTTGCGTGGAGCTCTGTGTGATTAAAAATGCAGAGGTTCTGAGTCAAGGTCAAAACACTAGAGTTGGGGTGGTCATCCTCTGGCCCAAGGCCCAGCAGGGTTTACAACTTAGCCCATGAGTCCTTTTTCTTAAAACCATGCCCACCTCTGAATCAGCCGATGCCACTCCAATGGGCATGTGGGTGGCATTCAATTCTGCACTGGCTCTGCACAGTTCCCCCATTAGCTAATGTTTAAGGTTTGTGTGATTTTAAGGTTAATTCCTGCTCAGTTTTGCAGGATTCAGAGCAAATTCCTTCCTGATGAGGAAGGGCTTTTGCAAGCTTAAAAAAGGGCTTTTCCTCTGTTTCAGCAAGCAGTCTAGGACTCAAAGTGCCAAATCACCTGACGCCCTTGTGACACCAGGTGAATGACATGTGAGCAACCCCACCCTCCTGTCAAATTTGGCCCCTGAGGCCCATCCTAATAAGGAACTGCTCCACGGAGCCAAAATGTCCCCCATCCCAACACCACTACCTCATGCTGGCTCTATAGAGACACATAAATAAAATGCCATATTATTTTCATCAAATGACTAGAAGATGCAAAAATGAAACCGTCTTACTTCATAAATCCCGTTTCAAGTTGTCCTTCATAGCTGCTCCCCCTCCTCCCCTTGCAAACTGCACTTAGTTAATTAGGGTGCAACTGAATCAGTTCAGTGCTTATAAGAAGGTTTAAAGAATGAGTCTGCAAGACTGCAGGAGAAGTGCCAAGTTTAGTTCCAGGATCTAAGAAAGACAAAGTTCTGCTCTGGATGCATCCAAATTGTAGCACAGTGAGCCTTCTGTCTTTCAGCACTCAGGCCACGTAGCTGAGAGGGGTTCTTGGTGGCTCCTCCAGCAGATTGGCCAGACCTTAAGCTTCAACACCTTGAGCTAAGAGTTGACAGGTTGGACTGTATTTTAGATGGAGTCAACTTTATTCCTATGCTAAGGGGAGAGAGAGAGAGAGAGAGAGAGAGAGAGAGAGAGAGAGAGAGAGAGAGACCTTTTACTTATTACTTGGACTTTGTTATGCTTGGAACAAACACTGCCAAACAAAAATAAATACTGCAGGAGCTGTCCAGAGTGCTGTTAAGGCTCTCCAATTCTCCAATTATTTTAATATACTCTGGCTTTCCACTCTTGTGCCAAGGATCTTAGAGAAGATGTGGAGAACTAGGTGCAGAACAAAGAGACGAATGTGTACATTTGTGGGGGGGAGTGTTGAAATCTCTGGCTTTTACATAGCAAGAACGCAGCCTATTTTAGTTTATTTTTACATTTACATCCCACCTTTGCTCCAAGGAGCTCAAGGCGGCATACATGGTTCTCCTCCATCTCCATTTCATCCTCTCAACAACCCTGTGAGGTAGATTAGTCCAAGAAACTGATTGGCCCAAGGCACATTTCACTGTTGAATGGGGATCTGAGCCCTGGTCACCCAGTTCCTAGTCTAACACACTAACTACTACACCGCACTGGCAGAGGTAAGTGTCACACCCATTACTCTGCTCATATATACCTCAGGGCCCTGCCCACCCCTGGCATATGCCCCCACTCCCCCAAAAGGAAGCCCCCAAGGGAATGTGTCCCTCTCCATCCCTGTTATATTGGCTCAGCAGCAATCCTGGCCCACACCCATTGCAAAACCAACCCCCTGTATGCCTGATCTCCCAAACTGCATCAGCTGATCCCAAGACTTCAAACAACAGTGAGATGTTTCCACATTTTCCCAACAAATGGTCTGATTTATTTTATTTCACAAAATTTATATGCATATAATTTTTTTTGTAATCAAATTAGATTACAAAAAGGATAAAACAAAGAAATTATACGTAAAAACAAATTAAAGACAACTATTTTAAACATGCAAAAGTAATTAAAACAAACAATAAGCTAAGAACTTGATTAAAACACATGTAAACATCTTACATATCTGGACAGACTTGCCTAAATGCAGGCACTGAAAAGTAGTGAAATAGTAGTGAAATAGTGAAGATGCCTGCCTGATATCAATAGGCAGGGAGTTCCAAAGTGTAGGTGCAGCCACATTAAAACATTGGTTTTTTTAACAAATGAGGAACAAGTATTATGTGGCATTGTGCTAGTTCTGCAGATCAAAGAGGTTCAGGTGAGAATATCTATGGGGTTAGATGACCTGGCAGGCGAGTCTTAAAATGTATCTTATACCTAAGGTAGCAAAGCAATTTATAACGAAATCCAGAGTCACACATTTCTTCATTACAGCAACAGCAGCTTTCCAAAATGGTAACCGGAAGACAGCTTTGAGCAGCTGAAATAATTAAAACAGGCGGCCCCCTCTGTAATCAGCTAATTGGCTGCATATCTGGGGTTAAGGACACAAAGCCCAACCAAGACTGACACCGAATTAGCCCAGATAGTTATGGAAAATACCAGCTGAAGCTCTGGATGTTTTCCAGGAAAGGGCAGAAGCTGGAGTCACCCCCATTAGTAGTACACCTGATCAATGCCTGCAAGGAAGCTGCATCTTCTTAACAGAGCAATGAGAACCTGCCACCCACGCCAGAGTTTCTTAAAATCAAACACAGTGTGAAAAAACCGCAATGGCTCCAACCACTACCAGTTTCTGTACTAAGGATTTGAAAACTTGCTGACCCAGCTGCAGGGTTCCAGAGTGATCAGCCATGGCATTAAGCGTGACGCCAAACCAACAGAAACACAATCTTTATGGAGACATCAAGGGATTAGTAAAGGAATTCAATAAACCTTTTTAAACCAGGACTTAAAACACAAAAATTCCTCCTCTCAAGTCTAAATTCTGCAATCTGCAAAAAAATATTCAAATTAACAAGCAAGCATGTTTTGCATAATTTATTTTGCAGATCATTAGGCCGTGGCAGCTGCCTCCTTCCTCCCCCTTGCAAGATTCCAGCAAATTTTGCTCATACACTTTGAAGCTGGATTCTGCAGCCTTAAGAACTAAATACTTGATTTGCTTTTGTGCACGGGGTGTTAAAATAAAGGCTGTACATCTCTGAATGATGAATTCAGGGGTCCAGTTCAGAATACCATTTTTCACAGGGTAACCCCAAAATGAATACAGCTTTGTCAATGTCGCATGACAGCCTCACCAGTTTGCCAAAAATATGCATGTCAGAGGGAAAGGGATATGCTAGAACCTTTGCTCCTGATGAGTTACCTTTCTATGTGCAGGAAATATTTATTTATGAAGATCAGCATTCAACCAAATGCGATTCTGCCTGCAGTCTAAAGTCGAATGCCCAAACACAACCATTCATATATTGCCTGTGAGACCCAAAAGCTACACCACGCTTGCTTACCGTCTGCCTCACTTCTTCTCCCCGCTACAGTAAAATCAATAAAAGTATAGGAAGAGCCTACTGGATCAGGCCAATGGGCCCATCTGGTCCAGCATCCTGATCTCATAATGGCCAGCCAGTATGTAGACACTAAATTTTCCTTGTAAATTTTGGACTTGTACCATAGTCACTCCCTTGGTCGCCTGTAGTGAATCAAAACTGCTTGTAGATGAGGAAGCTTTACAGAAATGGGTGGTCCTTGTTTTACTTAGCCCCACAATGACTCACACAGGCATGCATGAGAAGGCAGGCCAGCAACTCTTAGTCTTTATGTACAGTGGCCTTCCCCACCCTGCAGTGCTGGCGGGTTGATAGGAGCTGTATCTCAAAACCCCTGGAGGGTGCCAGGTTGGAAAGGCGGCTTCTTTTTTGGGTAGAATGTTTCATAATAAAATGCCACTGTTCAACTTCAACAAACCCTGTAGGGTGTTACATGCATACACCTGTCTCATATGAGAAAGAAAACAAAGCGGGGACACTGTCAAATAACTACATCATTGAATGCACGTTTAAAGCTTTAACTGTCTGTGACACAGCCTCTCCCTGTATGAGCGGCTGGAGGCCTGACATAGCATAGCACCTGTTTATATAGAAAATGCTTGTGTTCAGTTTGGCCTGTAACAACCTTTCTGTGTTGCATTAGATTCTTGGAAAGACCCATATCCCAAACTTTGCTGGTCCCATAAGGGGCAGAACAAGATTTGAGTTCAGTGAATGACCAAGATTAGAGATAACACCAAAAAGGTTTTTCCAACCTGCAGAGCTGGCTGGGGCTGATGGGAGTTCAAGTTCAGAACTCCCGGAGGGTCCAAGGTTGCGAAGTGTTCTTTAGAGCAGTGTTTCCCAACCTTTGGTCTCCAGCTGTTTTTGGACTACAACTCCCATCATCCCTAGCTAGCAAGACCAGTGGTCAGGGATGATGGGAATTGTAGTCCAAAAACAGCTGGAGGCCAAAGGTTGGGAAACACTGCTTTAGAGGCTCCCCATCTCGGTCCCTGGCTTGTGCAGTGACTCTTGTATTGATTCTCCTGGCTGCAGGATTTTTCCTCTTTCTTTCTCCCCAGCTTTGTTAAACCTTGAGTTACAGAAGACCCTGCTGCAAGGAGGGAAGGCAACAGGGCAGAAAAGAGTGAGATGGGACTCTGTATCACAAGCACAACAGCTGCAATTTAAGCTGTCTCTCTTCCTTCACAACCTGTATTTAAATGGGTCTTTTCTCCCATCCTCTTTCCCCAAGATGGCAACTTCAAAAAGAATGCCAGGCATCCTAAGCAGAACGAATGGCCTCCGTTCAGCTCAGGCTGTGCGCGCAATGTGCATAATTATGCTGTCAAAAACCCGGAAGCACATTTGTGCCCTACATGGCGATAAAAAGGGAGCCCAAGCTAACCGACTGGTGCATGCAGGCAGAAGTGGGAATCTCAATGTTGGAAGATTCAGGACTGCTAACAGAAAGTACACAGTTGCATGGTAAAAGCATGGAATTTGCTCCCATTAGAGGTAGTGATGTCCACCAACTTGGATGACTTTAAAAGAGAATTAGAATAATTCATGGAGGAGGAGGAGGATTTCAGTGGCTACTGGCATGATGGCTATGTTCTATCTCCATTGTTGAAAGCAGCTGCTGGGAATCACAAGAATGCTGTTGCACAACTGAGTCCTATGAGAACAGGATGCTGGACTGGATGGGGCTTTGACCTGATCCAGCTGCCAGACTCTTCTTATGTTCTTAGCATTCTTCAGAATGAGCTGGCTGATTGGCTGACAGTGGACAGAGGGACCTCTGCAAAAGAAAGTGTCCCCAAATAATCCTTGCTATGACTTTATCCACCCTGTTACACCCTGCTAAGTTCATGGGGGGGACGGGACTTTGCCCTGGAAAGCTTCTAACTTTAAACTTCTCACGTTCACAGCTCTGTCATCAGCAGATGCTCAATATAGACGGGTGCCAAATGAAAGCTGAAACACTGCAGGATGAAGAGCAGCTTTAAGAATGATCTAATCCAAAAGGGTGGCTGATATGCCCAAGTCGGAAATGTACATAATGTGCAGCTGAGAGGCTTGGATTTGGGTCTTGCCTCTCCGACAGGCCAATTTACTCACTAGGTGCTTACACACCATGTATTTCACATTCTCTTCCCCACCCCTAGAATCCAGTGAAGTGTAGTTTTAAGGGTGCTGGGAATTGTAGCTCCATGAAGGGCAAACTATAATTCCCATGACTCTGGGTGGGTTTGGGGAATGTGCCTTAAACATATGGTGTGTGCACAACCTATGACTCAAAGACAGGGAATCCGTAGCTCTGAAGATGTTATTGGACTGCAGCTCCCATCGTTCCTTACCTTCACCCATGCTGGCCAAGGTATGATGAGAGTTGTAGTTCAACAACATCTGGGAAGATCACAGATCCTTAATGTCAGCCCAGGAGGGAAATGGAGAAAAAGCATTTGTTTCCAGAATCCAGGAGTGAAAAGCAAGATCTGATTTCCACAAGGTCTAACAAGCCTGCACTTCACCGTCTCTTAGATATATGGAGAAGTGCCCAAAGACCCAAACTATTCCCTTCCTAACGCCCACCCTTCCCTTCTACCTATTTTTTTGCTGCTCACCTGTGGTTTTGCCGCAGGTGCTCCTGCTGCTGTGGCACTTGCAGCTGCTTGCTGTAAAAAGAGCAAGCCTGCTTTAAGAACCAAAAATTATTCCCTCCCAAGTCAACTGCAATATATTATTTTCCCAGCTGGGCTCCGGCCTCTCACCTCCCTCCACTTGGCAGGCCCCATATTACCACCAGCACCCTCCCTTTCTCTGTGATGTGTCCTCATTACATATAATTGCACCCCTTCCTGTGGAACAAGGGGCCGAACAGCAGCAGCACTGCAAAGACTCAACACAGCAGCTGCTAGCTCCAGGGAACCTGTTATTTGCTTCTGACAGGATGTGAGCCCTCCTTCAACTTGAAAAGCCATGAAGATGAATCCAGCAATTTCAGCAGGTGATGAACCAAGCATCTTGAAACGGCACTTTCTCCCACAGCCCTAAGAAGCACCCCATGCAAATCACTTGCACCCTGAAACTCCATTCTCTCGTACAACCAGTGTGTTTTTGATTAACTGGTATTAATAGCTTTCGTTGCATCTCCCAAAAAGAAACAAAAACAAATATATTCAAACGATAATACAGTCAGCATGCTTGACTGAACAGGGCGTGGAGGAAAAGGAGAATGAAGTGCAATTAAGACACATCCGTCAAGGAATTTCAGTTCCTAAAAAACCCCAAAATAACATCCAAGCCCCCCACAATTCTCCAGAAAACACAGGCCATCTCAAAGACCCTGGAAAGTGAACCAGCCAGTGGAAATCAATCCCCGCACCATGAATTACGGTGGCAAAATAGACAATAAACTCAAATAAAAACACAGTAAGTATTTGCAAAGAAGGTAAAAGTGAGGGTGATATATAATACAGAATAACTGGGGAAGAAAGAAAGGGAAGAATAATAAAAGGGTAAATAAAACCTGAAGCAGATTTGGGAGAAGTTCACACAAATTCTGTACATCATCAGTGGAATACATTAGTTTGCATAAAACACTTTCATTTGGTCTATAATCCCAGAGCTTTAGATACGAAGGTGCTGATAAGGAATGCAAGAGTTACTGAGGCACAATTTCTTCAACTGGCAAAAACAGGACGAAGCCTGTGAAGGAGACCTCTGCATACAGAGCACTGCAAGTATTGCAGAAAGCTAGTCATCTTCCATTTAATCAGCTTTCCATAATAACTGCAGGCACAGCCGCCTTGCGCATCTCTGAAATCTCCAACACCTACGAAAGGCAGCAGGAATGAAATTCACACAGCCTGAAGGCCAAGACATGTGTCCTGAATTAAGCACCCCTTGCAGCTTTACGAGAACTTAAAAAGCACAGCACAAACCTCCCGTTATCTTGCACTACACAGTAAAGACCGACAAGATTACCTGCTCATCCACTTGCTGTCAGAAAAAGAAAGACTCAGAAGATGTGTGTTCATGCACACACACAAATAAAAGTCACTTGAACTGAGACAAGGAAGGAGGGAAAGAGGAGGAGAATTTCAGTGCAGCTCGCTGAGAAACTCAACCATCACCATCCATTTGTCGCTGGAGTGTGCCGCACATCGCAGTCCTTGTGCACCTTATTGCCAAGGGAGCCACACGCACACCCACACACGCCCTCCCCGGTCCCAATAGGTCAGCTGTTTCCCCCGCCTCTTATGATCTCCAATGAGCCAGCAGTGCATGGCCAATGGACTGCCTGGGGTTTGCAGGAGACAGTGCTCAGCCTCTCTTTAGTGGCAAGATCAATGCTCAGGGGTTTCTCCCAACCACTACCTCCACAACCCCCCCTTTTTTTTTTTTGCAGGAGATGCTTTACAGCAGTTCCTCTGAATGCACTAAGTTGTGTTGCCGGCAAATACATCTCTATCTTCCTTTGGAGCAGAGGACCACTTTGCAAGAGTCTCCAGGCAGTTTGCTCCCGCGCAGATCAATGGAGCGAGGCAGATGCATTGCTAACTCGAAAATAAGCCAGTGGGTGAGCTGCCTTTCCTGGCATTTGGCTCCACGGCCCATTTCTGCCACATGACTCTAAAACATAAAAGGGCTATCCTCAAGAGGCAAGTCTTTTTATGGTGAAGGGAAAGGGGGAGTAATATAAACACTTATGTTCCTGCAATACGGTGAACAAATTCAGATATGGGAGACCTCGACCAGTCTTCATTGTGGCCAAGGACTCAACATGTGAGGTTGGGCAAGTCTCAGCCTCAGTTTCCCATCTGCAAAATGGATGAATCGGTCCAATTTCAAATCCTCACAGTTTTTCATTTTTCACAGTCTTAGGTTAAACCCATCACATTTCCACATCAATTTGCATTTTTTCTGGGGAGGGCGGGGGGTAGTCCTAAAAAAAAAAAATATGCCAGCATTTTAGTGCTCATTTGTTCTAATAACTGTCAGGGGTCCTTTACCTCTACCCTTTTAAGACATTTGTATATGAAATTTTTCCTAATAGGCACAATATTGCAAGTAATTTCCACTAATACAGTACAATACATTTTTGTACAGTATTTTAAAATATGTATATATCATATTCTATTCAGACTTTCCCCATAAAGACACATTTCTTTACACACCTGTTTGGCTGGAAAACGGCATGCACTGCAAAATTTGGAGAAATGCAATGTTTGAAAGACAGGTGCCTTTCAGTTCACGTATTATTGTTAGAAATGCAAATTAGGTAGACTTAGCAAAATGTGAACTAAACTGAATTTCTCCCTATTCCCTAGAGAATAGTGGCCTACCATACAGGAATGTTATGAGCTGAACATGAGAAATACAGGGTGAGTCTTTTAAAAGAGGCCCCGTGAAACATGTGTACTCTGTATCCACGGGGCCTCTTTTAAAGGACTCACCCTGTATTAATGTGTACGCCAGAACATATGACCACATGTGCAATACTGAAATGCCAGCCAAGACAGAAAGCACGCCTACCCTTAGGGGTTTAGTGATTTCTGTCCTGTCCTGTCTTTGCTGCAACCAGTGGTGTTTCCATTCCGCTACAGTTCAGCTTCTGCCAAAACCTATGTGATTCACTATGCTATCTGCTACGGTTGAAATGAAAGTAGTTAATTACGTAATTAGTTACAACTTAATTTCATGAAAGTGAAACGTCCAAACAATGCAGAAAATATTGCTTATGGAGCACTAATCAAATCAGCAGTAGGGATAGCTGGGATAGCAAACTGGCAGCTGGGATAGCTCGGTCAGTAGAGCATGAGACTCCTAATCTCAGGGTCATGGGTTGGAGCCTCACGCTGGGCAAAGGATTCCTGCATTGCAAGGGGTTGGACTAGATGAGCATTGTGGTCCCTTCCAATTCTACCATTCTATGAAATACCACTCATATTCACTTGCAAGATTGCCATTCCTGACCTTTAATGAACATGAAAACTTCAGCAATGTCTGCTAACATTTCCGTTTCTGACGGAATATTCTGACATTCCTAGCACCTTACACAATTGCTTAGGGAACAAGGAGGGCAACTATTGGATTCTCTGCTCTGCAAGACTTATGTGAGGTTTTTCTGAATTGAAGTCTCCACCTTGGATGCCTTTATAGGAAGCTGATCCAATTGCTGGAAAACCACCACGGGGGGGGGGGGCGGGGACCACAGCTGCTGTAATTGTGGGAATGAGGGAACCTGAACACACACTCACCCACCCACACCCACACAGTTGGTGAGCTTGGAGGGGGCAGGTTCTCCCCAGCAGACCTGCCCCCTCATGAGATAAACAGGTTGGGGGCAGCCCCTACATACAAAGCAGGCTGCAAGCACTGTTGATCCTCCTGCAGTCTGTTCAGCCCAGCTGGCCCAAAATTACACACACACACAAACACACCTGCCAGCTTTCAACTTACAAGGAGGAAAGGCATCTCCATGCTAAGCCCAGGGGATCAACACAGCATGAGCATACAGCTCTGAATGCAAACACAGCAGCCTCTCATTTTGCAGGAGGGAGATTCTGCAGAGAAATCTGCTGCATCTACGTCAGAAAAGGAAAATTATACTCCTGGTGACTCATATTCAGTGACATTTAACAAAGGAGAAGAATAAAATCCTATCACTACCTGCTTCCTTCTTGTGGGTGAAATTCAAGAGCTGGCTTGATTTATCTCGCCTGCAGCCTTGTGACCAGAGAGAGACCCCTTTCTCCCCTCCATGCTTCCAGAGTTCCGCTGGGAAGGGGGAGATTGATGAAACACTCTTGAGAACTGCAGCTCCATGAAGGGAACGGGGCTCTCCTAAAACAACTCTCAGCATCCTTTGGTGGGGGGAGGGGAAGCCATGAATGTTAAAGTGGTATAATAGTGCTTTAAACATATGATGTGAAAGTAGAAAGTGGGAAGGAGAAGAATAGGAGCTGAGGAATCTTAAAACAAACAAACAAACAAACAAACAAACACCGAAGGAGACTTAAGTCACATCTGCAATTTACATTAGAGGCTGAGAGTTGTTAAGAGAACTCTATTCCCCTTACAGAGCTACAATTCCAGAGTGATTTAACTGTCAACCCTCTTCCCAGGGAATTCTGGGGCTTGTCCCAGGGTGGGTGGGCCACAACAATTTAAAATACAACATTAAAACAAATTACAATCCTAAGAATAGGGTGAGTCCTGAAAATATACCTCTTAAGTGTCAAAGGCATTTGGCGAAAACTGTACAGTGAAGGTGCCAGGCGCATCCCAGTGGGGAAAGAGTTCCACAACTTTGGGGCTGCCCCAGAGAATGCACCCTCCTGGGCCATCACCACAACCCAGCTTCACAGGAACTACCAAGAGGGCCCCCTCTGCGGATCTAGCGCCTGAGAGGGTGAGAAGGGAGATATTTGGGTCAGCCACTGTGGGAACAGGTTGCTGGCCTAAGATGGGCCACTGGCCAGATCCAGCAAGCTCTTCTTATGTTCACCTCTGTCTTCTACACGGAATCTGAAATACCTCTGAGCCCCATACAGAACAATTTCTCCAGCACTTACTCCCGATATCCCTCAACATAAACAGGAGAAGAATCCACCTTCCTCATTTATATTTATTCTGCGATGCTCCGCTAGCTGCCTTCTATACTTACACGCATCATGCCTTTTCTTCCTCTGGGAAATTAATAAAAGCTGCAGCTGTGGAAGAAGAAAAGCGAGGCAGGCATCATGCTTCCCATTTCTATCTGTCCATGGAACTTTATAGGCTAATAAAAATAATTAGTTGCCATCAGGGCAGGAAATGAAGAGGCAGCCGGTCAATTCTTAACTTCATTTGGGCATGGCATGATGCAATCTAACACGGTCCCCCGAACACATTGGGAAATGAAGCTTGTCATTTCCCCCACACAGATCCAGGCTCTGGGCTGAAGGCGAAATGCCCCCTGCCCTAAATCCAAGAGGCAGCAGTACCCCCAGACCCAGCAACTGAGGCGTGGCTGTTTTGCTGCTCTCTGCTGGAATACCCCCTTCCTTTACGAATACCTTCGTTCCCCAACATTTTAGCTGTTAAGTGCACAAATATTCCATTTTATCTTTGGAAAGTTTTCTCATGTGTCTTAAGATATATGTGGGTCAGATTCCAGGTTTCCAAGTAGCCTGGAAGTACTTTATTCATTTATTAATCATACTTACAGTGTGCCTTTCCACAAAGGGCTCAAGTCGGCTGGCATATATAGATTCTTCCTTCCCTGTTTTCCCCCCATAAATTTGCAGAACAACCCTGAAGGGAAGGTTAGGCTCCGAGATAATGACTAACTCAAAGTCACACAGCGAGCTTCATGGGTAAATAAAGGGGGAAATGATATTTCAGAAACCTTAGATTTGGTCAGGCTAACAGTTCATCAAGCCTCCTCCAAACTGCAGCATCTTCCCAGGCTCTCAGGAAGAGAAGGGTGTTTTCCAACACCAGATCCTTCAAACAGGAGAGGCCATGGATTGAACCTGGGTCCTTCTGCATGCTAAGCAAGTACTCTACCACTGAGCTGTGGAAGCCATGCTAGAAGCATCCCATCCCTACTAGGCTTGGATGCTGAGCAAAGATCTGCCCAGCTCTATAAGAGAGTCAGACCTCCACAGAGGCCACTCACTCATTAGTCAGCAGCCAAAAAGGAATATTTGATATTTGACACTAAGGCAGTTTAACTTCGCCAGGGAAAGATTAGATTTCTGATTTTATGTTTGCTGTCATTCAGTTTCTATCTCTCACACACATTCACACTCACATTCTCTCTCTCTCTCTCTCTCTCTCTTTCACACACCCACACCCCAATACTGAAGCAGCCTTGGAAATAAAAAGATAGCCCATAGCTAACATGATGAAAGACTCTGGGAGTGTTTTCAACCCCTCCCCCTCCAACGTGCCAAAATAAAGAGCCAGGCAGATGTGCGTCAGCCTCCTAGTAGCAGCCCTTGGAGAGGGATAAAGACTCAAGGAGAGGTGAAGGATTTTCTGCTGAAGAGAGAATGCATCTGTTCGCCTAGTTCCCTTCAAAGAAAAAAGCAGAGCTGGTGCTGGCACCCAGCATCCGTGGGGAGTTGCTGGGCCGCCAACAAGGCCCACCACTGAGGGGCCCTTTAAAATTAGTTCTGCTCTAGGGCCACTATTTCCCATAATGCCCTGCAGTGCCACCACGCTGGGAACCATTATTGGAAATGAAAACGAAGGCTAGACTCAGCTGCTTGGTACTGCTCAAAGCGCTACCTCACTGCTGCCACCAAATAAAACCAACAAATACAGCTCACTGATTGAAGAAAAACATCAGAGGGGTCCTTGTTTAGAGAACCTTCAAACCTGAAGCCACCCATGAAAGAAAGGTACACTACTCAGTGTTTGGAGCATAGGATGTAAGATTTTAAAATCTACCTTGTAAAGGAGGTACTAAACGGCTTGATTTAATTATTTCTAACCTTCATGGCCCCACATTCCTTGAGAAGATCAGTGAGAACTATACAGTGTTTCCAGGCAGCCCTGCTAAGCAGGGACCCACTTAGATTCAGCAAAGCTTCTACATTTGCTGCTTCAGGCCATGGCTGTTGAAGAGGATGGAAGCTAAAAAAAATAAATGGTTTCCTTTTTTCTTTTGCATGTGGTGGAAATATCCATTTATTGTGAAAGCTATAAAATTACACAAATTAGGACACGATGCTTTACTTTGCTTTGCTTTTATTATTGTGTTGCTCATTCAGTTTGGAAGGAGAAATATGAACCAGCAATTTTAATAATGTTGTTTCTAGACTTTGGAGATGTAAAGTATCATGACTCCTGAACAACTGAAACCACGTACTGCTCCCTCTCTGGCTTCTACGTCACCATAATTCTTTCCCACATACTGTCATTTGCTTCCAGGGATTTTTCTTAACAGCTGGAAGCTCAGGGCAGTATCTAGGGGACCCATTCTGTCAGTGCAATGATTTCTGTTTTGCACAATAGGACTCCATCTTCCCCATGTCTCCTCCCCCTATACTTCCCCCAATCTAGTCCAGAGGGTTGGGGGAACCACTAGAACAAATTTAGGGGGTGAAGGAAGGGAAGCCCTCTTGCACAAGCCAAAATCCTTGCTCTTGCAGGAGATGTTACTTAGTGTTAGTTACCACACTTACTCTTTAAATGTAATAACCTAGGGTGGTGGGTTTTTTCAGGGGGAAGCCAAATCTGTAGCCCAAAACTAAATCCTGCCCTTCTTTCTGTATTTGTGTAGAATTATGAACACCATATAGTAGGGGCCCTCCAAGTGTTGCTGAACTACATGTTTCAGGATAGCCACCCTTGCCCTACAGATCTCTACCAAAGACAGCAACTGCACCTTACCTAAGGCTGCTTGCCTCCAGCACAGCCAGTTATGCAGAGTACAGATGCTAAGTGGGGACTCTGCCAGATTATACTAGTGTCCACAAAAAACAAGAATACGTGGGAAACCCTTTCCCTAACATAACACAGAGATTAAGCCATGCTGGATCAGGCCAGCATCCTGTTCTCACAGTGGCCAACCAGGTACTTGTGAGAAACTCACAAGCAGAATCCAAGCACAAAAGCACTCTTCCCCTCCTGTAGTTTCCAGCCACTGGCATTCAGAAGCATTGTTGCCTCCAACCTTGGAGGCAGAGCATAGCCATCTTTGCTAGTAGCCATCATTTAAAGCCTTATCCTTCATGAATTTGCCTATTCCTCTTTCATCTAGGTTGATGGCCATTACTGCCATGTGTGGGAGCAAGTTCCCTATCGCATCACGACTCTTAGAATTGTCTCTAGATCCAAAGCAACCAGGGGGGAGTAATCTTGTGGTATCTGGGTTAGGAAAATCTCTTGTTGTCTTCTTTTGACATCTGCCAGGAATGCGGATGCCACGGCTTGTGGTCTTGGGTGCGTCGGGCATATTTGTTTTGCAAGCATTAAGTGGAAAACACTTAAAACCTCAGACCAGGAAGCGTATCATGACCATCACACTAGAGGTTCTAAAGAATTAAAACATTTTCGCAACCATCACACCACCAGAGATTATTGCAATGCCACTTGGGGCATGGAAGTGTCAATGGCTGTGGGAGCAACCAAAGGACATGATTTTCATCCCTTTGGCTCTTCTGGGATGAGGAGGCATAGAAGTTACCAGGACATTTTGTTTGTTTACTTTTGCTTGCCCCATGAATAGAAACAACTGTGGTTGCACTGCTGGACTAGAACCAGGGAGATCAGGGCTATGTGCACATTAGTGGCTTAAAACAACAAGGTCGTTCCCCCCTGCTGCATTTCAAGTAGGTGATTTTTTTATGCTGCTGTACACACAAGAGAAGGTGTGGGCTTGTCTTCGCCTGGTATGCAAAACTTGGTTTGCTTCCTGCACTAACAGCCCTCCCCCAATTCCTAGCCAATGAAGCTGGTCATCTGGGCATGTGCTGTCATCTGCCCAGCACTTTGACTGATGGGAGAGATACAACACTCACTGAGCAGAAAGGAAGTGGATGTCTGCTAGAAGGCACAATACTGAAGCTGCTCTCCATCCACGGCGAGGTGTGTTTTGCCTCCGGTGTGGCATGCATGACACAGGCCAGAGGCAGAACAGCCGTGGGATATGTGCAGATTGCAAGATTCCAGAATAGCAACAAACACTGAGATGCGTTTGGCAAAGGTGGAGGCACAGCACGCTCTCTCTCTCTCTCTCTGTGTGTGTATGTATGTATGTTTTCCAGGAAAAGGAAGGAGCCTTATTTTTTCTGGCCAGGGAAACAACATTGAATGCAGAGCAAGGAAACCAGGGCAGGAGAGCAAACAGACAGTAAACACTATACTTTAGGGATCTTGCACAACAAGAGGACAGGAAATGATATTTACGCAAGTGCAATCTGATAAGAGGCAGCAGCAGCTCTCATGAAAATATGAAGGACAGGTCTGTTGACAGGAAGTAGCCACAAGAGCTAAATAAAAACATCCAGGTGAATGCCAACTGCTGGGGGGAACCAACTGAAGGCAAGGATGGTCTACTGCAGGCACGTCCAACTCCTAAGAGATTGTGATCTACTCACAGTATAAAAATACTGGATGTGATCTACCCATTGTCATTGCCGGGCAAATTTGCTGAGCCTTTTTTGCAGGGGGGAGGATCTTGGGGGCACCTGACGGGCCAATCATCCAATAATCCAAGAGACTGGATTAGATGGAACCAGTTTGGTCTGATCCAGCAGTGCTTTTCTAACTTGCAAATGCATGGCTTCATTTGTTCAGAAAGGTGTGAGTTGATAATCCTTCAGTTTTTGGGACTAGGCAACACCTTAAACACAGTGCCCTCCAGATGTTGCTTCATTGGGTGTCTTCTATTTAACCTGCTCCCATCAGATCCCAACTCCCATCAGTCCAGCCAGAGTGGCCAGAAAGGGCACAACATTGGCTACCTCTGGCCTAGAGGGAGAACAAAGGGTGAAAGAGGATTGGTTTCCAGAAAGCACTCGCTGAAGAAATGGGCTGAGGACATGCTGTTAGAGCAGGAACCACGTTGCGCACGTGTGCATAATCAACGAAAGCTCTGCATACCCAGGTGCACACGGTTCCAAGAGATAAGCTGCAACACCTCCAGAGAGGCAAGCCAACTTATCTTTTATTGCTTAGATGTCACAAAGACACAGCAGTAAAAACGTGGCAGTAAATCATTCCTATCTCGTGACACCCTGCCAAAAGCTTGCCTGCCTGCCTCCATGCGATCGCCTAGCTACAGCAACTCATCAGAACAGCGGGTGGTATATTTCAAGCAAGTGAAATCCTTTGAACACTTGTGCCTTCACATGGTGATTCCCAAGCTATGTACTGGAGCACAGAACTGGGTGCAGAAAAGGAGTTGTCCTTGAGGAAGAAAACACGCTCTTCCATTATACATTTGTATTTGCACCCCATCTTTCCACCAAATGGTGCTCAAAGGCAACTGAAACAAAGGGCCTGTCACCAGAATGCAAGAGCAGCTCTGAAGGGCCAGTCCGGCATCCTGTTCTCACTGTACCCGACCAGAAGCCTGCATTTGTGAATCTCACCAGCTAACACTCCAAATACACACCACCCCTGACAGTGGAGGCAGAATACAGCCATCAGGGTTAGTAGCCATTGATAGCCTTACTCCCCCATGATTTTTTCTACTCCTTCTTTAAAGTCGTGCAAGTTGCTGGCCATCACTAGACCTTGGAGGAGAGAATTTCAGTGTGCTGCATGAAGTAGTACTTTCTTTGGCTTGTCCTGAATTTCCCAAGACTTGGCTTCATTGGATGTCCCCCTTCTCTCTCTGCCACCCCCCCCCCCGAGTTCACATACAAAAGAATTTTACAGGTGAATCTCACTGATAATGCAACAACTTCATCCATCGTACTAAGGACACAAGGCTAAGCTAGGAAAGCCAGAGAAAACTAGCTTACCTCACTCTGCCCAATGGTAGGGCTGGCACTGCTGCCACCCCATGGAAAACCTCATAATCCCAAGCAAAGGCAAGAGTGAGAGTGCCATTTAGGTTTCTAGATGAATTCAGCTGAGAAGGAGGATCCAGGAAGCATCACTGTTACCCAGAACACAGAGTGGCTAGGCTCACTTGTGCTACCAGAGTACTGCTACCCTGAACCCCAAGTTGCTAGGCTCATCTTTTGTTAAAGAAGCTTATTGAGAAAATAGGAAAGGATACCACAAGACATTGAAGTTGGAGTGAGCATATGTTGCAATTTAAAATGCTGCAACCCCCCCCCCCCCGCCCTCTGGCAATAAGCTAAAAAAATACCTATTAAGCAGACTGAAGGCTACATGCCAAATCTCTTCCTTTTCAAAAATTCAAAATCATTAAAAAAATCTGTATGTGAATAATTCACCCAGAATACAAAAGGATCTATCACTGTCTCTTTTACTGTTCCAAGAGACGACATAGGAAGTCCCATGTTACCTAAGAGTGGTTTGCAACATTTACCGGTACTTGTGTGCTTTGAAATGACATGAATTATTAAGACTACAGCTGTCAAAATGACAGACCAACAGAGGGAACCTGGGGCATTCTCTCCATCACACCTCCCATTCACCTTGCTGGTTCACTTCCCAAATCAGGAACCTGGCAGTCAACTCCTTACTCAGGTTACATCTTAGGCGATTTTTAAGAGCAAAAGAAGAGAGGATAGTAATTTAATCCAGCTGGGCAAACACATTTAAGTTCTGCATTGACTGATACAAGATGGGGAAGCTGTGGCCCTCCAGCTGTTGTTGGACTCCAACACCCATCAGCCTCAGGGAGCATGGCCAATGGCTAGGGATGATGGGAGTTGTAGTTCAGCAACATCTGCAAGACCACAGGTTTCCCATCCCTACTTTAAACCAAAGTCAAATCCTACCATCCTGTCCTCTCATCCTTCCTCTCTCCTTCAATAGCTTACTTTAAGCCAAGCAGTAGAATATCTTTATTTAGCGTGGTCAGGTGCTGCAATTAGCAATAAGCAAAAGAGGCTGGGATAGCACTCCACTGATTAGCAAGGTGTGAAATAAACAGAAGAGTCTCCAACAGTCCAAACATCATGAAGCAAACAAAGGAAAACACCTGTGTACATGTGATGAAAAGCAAGCATGTAGAGTTTTGGGGATCACCTAATCACACAAGACAAGTCCAAACAGTCCATCAGCTACCTATGCGCTTTTTGGGGGTATTATTTTTAAGGACGTGAATCAATTTATAGGAATAAGAGCGCATTCATCGTGTAAACAACCTACACCTGTGCAATAACCGCACACTCCTGTCAACATCAGCAATAAGGAACCAGCTATGTCAGCTGCCTGGCCTGCAACTGCTTCTCCCATGCTGGCACATCGAAGCAGCTGGGTGTTTGATCCTGTAAGCTTACCTCTGAGGCCAAAGCTTGTGTATTTTGCCTCTTTAGCCTATCCTGGTTCTGAGCTCTCCCACAAGTGTACCGAACAAGAGGGCAATCAATCAAAATATGAGTTGCAAACTTATCGTCAAAAGACACAGATGGCAATGCATCTCTAAAAACCAGAAACATCAGTTGTGTCCAGAGTTAATGCAGACCACAGCACATTATGGCATTTTTATTGTGCATTCATGACAATTTGTGTTCATTAAAGTAATGGGGCAGTTATACACAATCCCACTTTCAGTCTCATTTACACCTGCAAAGGTTTTGGTGAGGACATACTGTTTTGTTTCCAATAAGTACATATCTTGTAACTTCCTGCTGAAATCCTGGAACCATGCCACAAATGTTCCACATTTGTGGGTTTTTTGTCCCACTTTTGTTATTCTGCAGCACAAGTTATTCTATATCACAAGTGTGCCCCTCTGCAAGGCAATGATGTATTAACCTTGGGGAAGCACTACAGAGTAAACTAATAAAGCATAATGATGTACATGTGGGTGGTCCACTATAAATCCACCACTAACTCACTATTGCAGAAGATATGTACTTGCAAATGTCCAGAGCTGTCCATGCTCCATACATGGTACACCACTGCCACATTCAAGCAGCTTCTCGTACAGGATAGACTCAAATCACTTACAGAACCGCAAGCTAGCAAGAAAGTTTTATTTCATCATCTGCTTACTGCCTCAGGCAGGATCCCATGCAAAGATCTTTTGAAAGAGCTTATCTAATGAAACAGCCAGGGACTTTTACTTCCCCCTGACTTTCAGTGACCTTAGTGAACAAACTGCAGCTTGGCATTCCAGACTGCCAGCAGAAACACAGGAAGCTGCCTTGTACCAAGTCAGACTGTCAGTCTACCATGGGTAGGCAAACTAAGGCCTGGGGGCTGGATGCGGCCCAGTCGCCTTCTCAATCTGGCCCACGGACGGTCTGGGAATCAGCGTGTTTTTACATGAGTAGAATGTGTTCTTTTATGTAAAATGCATCTCTGGGTTATTTGTGAGGCACAGGAATTTGTTCATATATTTTTTTCAAAATATAGTCCAGCCCCCCACAAGGTCTAAAGGACAGTGGAACAGTCCCCTGCTGAAAAAGTTTGCTGGCCGCTGCAGTCTATACTGACTGGCAGTGGATCTCCAAGGGATCCCCCCGCCCAAGCAGCCAGGAAATGGCCCTGGGACCTTTTGGGTGAAAAGCAGATGCTCCACCAATGACCCATGAGCAAAACAGCATTAACAACAACAGCAATAGCAATGGAGAATTAAGACTTAGGCAGAGCCTTCTAATTTGTATTGGGTTTTGATGCTAAGGGTGAAAGCTGCTGGAGGAGAGGGCAGTTCTAGTGGCAGTGATGCTTTGTCTTTCTCTTAATGACTTTCTTGGCTGTATGCTTCTGTGCTAAGCTTGTTAGATGGTTCTAACATGGGCCAGTGTCACAATTTAAACAGTATTTCTAAAGGGAAAGAAAAGCAACACAAACCACAGCAATGCAGTTATCTAGCGTGAGCTATCCGAGTCCTGGAGCACACCGCCAAAGCCGCTGGCATCAAGTCCACGCTGTGCACCGGCTGTTAACACTGCCCTCCAGCGCCCCATGTGCTGCCCCAGTTTTCTCCAATCCTGCAACACACGCTCAGCTCAAGCTTAAACGATGAGAAGCTGCAGCAACGCATTCTGTAACCATTGGACAGTTCAGTTACTAGGCTAGCATCTGAACCAGCGGCAGCAGAGCAAAGGGATATTTTTTTAAGAGAAGGGTGATGCTATCCCAACAACCTCCCTCGCTTTAAAAAGCAAAGATGGAAATTTAATTAATTCATGCACCTCAGCCCTAGAGTTTAATATAATAATTGGCTAGATGGAAGATGCATAAAGAGCTCTTCAAAACAGTCCCCCCACCCCTTCTCCTTGCAGTGAAAGAGAATTAAGCAGATGGAAAAGCTTTTGTCAGCTGCGCCGCCGTCGCAGGACAGAGAAGGAAAACAACACATGCGGAAAGGGCACAGCGCAGTACACAGTTGGAAGGACGGCAAAGACAATCCTGGCAGCATCATTGCAAATTGCAGACCGTGTTAACAAGCTTAGCCAGTGCTCTAAGTATCATAATACCATTATACAAATCTACGGTTACACCGCACTTAGAATATACTGTGTTCAGCTCTGGTTGCCTCACCTCAAAAGGGGATATTGTAGATCTGGGAAAAGGTTCAGAAAAGGGAAACCAAAATGATCAAGGGGGGAAACAGAGAAACTCTGTCATCTCTCCCCACCCTTACTTGCCATTTCTCTAAACTAAAAAGCTCCAAAATTTATAACCTTTCGTTATAACTTTTGGAGCTTTTTAGTTTAGAGAAATGGCAAGTAAGGGTGGGGAGAGATGACAGAGGTGAACAAAATGATGCATGGTGCAGAGAAAGTTAATACAGTGGTACCTCGGGTTACATACTTAATTCGTTCCGCAGGTCCGTTCTTAACCTGAAACTGTTCTTAACCTGAAGCACCACTTTAGCTAATGGGGCCTCCCACTGCCACCACACGATTTCTGTTCTTATCCTGAAGCAAAGTTCTTAACCCAAGGTACTATTTCTGGGTTAGAAGAGTCTGTAACCTGAAGCGTATGTAACCTGAAGTGTCTGTAACCTGAGGTACCACTGTAGAGGAAAGTTTCTTTTCTTCTCTCATAATACTAGAACTCGAGGACATACAGTGGAGCTGAATGTTCCAAGATTCAGGACAGACAAAAGTGCATAGCTAAAATGTGGATTGTGCTCCTACAGGAGGTAGTGATGGTCACCAACTTAGTAAAGGTAAAGGGACCCCTGACCTTAGGTCCAGTCGTGGCCGATTCTGGGGTTGCGGCGCTCATCTCGCTTTATTGACCAAGGGAGCCGGCGTACAGCTTCCAGGTCATGTGGCGAGCATGACTAAGCCACTTCTGGTGAACCAGAGCAGCGCACGGAAACGCCGTTTACCTTCCCACCGGAGCGGTACCTATTTATCTACTTGCACTTTGATGTGCTTTCGAACTGCTAGGTTGGCAGGAGCTGGGACCGAGCAACGGGAGCTCACCCCATTGCGGGGATTCGAACCACTGATATTCAGATCGGCAAGTCCTAGGCTCTGTGGTTTAACCCACAGCGCCACCCGCATCCCTGGTCACCAACTTAGATGGGTGTAAGAGAGGATTGGACAAATGCTGTTCTATGATGGGCTTTTGGTCTGATGCAGCTGGACTCTTCCTAAATTGTTAGGTTATGTTCCAAGCCCACCAGCATGGAATACTTGCGAGTAGCAAATAACTCCTAAGCAAGTCCTTCCATTGCTCACAGGCCCCAAGAGATGATTTGTACAGCTCAGAGCAAAGTCATATTGCAGCTACATCCTACACAGTGATTCAGGTATAACAAGCATTTTAAAACAAAGGGGGAAAGGATGTAATGCATTTAAATTCATTAACTTTTTAATATAAAAAAATAACTACTCCACAAAATGAATCTATAGCTTTATACAGAATTGATATTGTGTGTATCTCTCACATTTAAATGTTTCAGTTTTTGTCTCCATATCCATGTGTAAAAAAGGATATACTTAAAATGCATTAAATGCATGGGCTTCCCAAAGATATCTGGTTGGCCAATGCGAGAACAGGATGCTGGGACTAGATGGGCCTTTGGCCTGATCTAGCAGGGCTACACTTACATTTTTATTAGGAAACGTGTATTATTCAACTCTTTACTCACATACTTCAACAACGCACTGTATGTCATTCCTGCAAAGCAGCTCTCCTTTGCAACCGCAAAGCACAGATAGCATACAAGAATTAGGGATGGGAAACTTATGGCTGATAGCCTTCCAAATGCTGCTGGACTTCAACTTACATCAGGGCTTCATTGAAACCCGGGAGGGCCAAAGAATTCCCCAGCCCTTTGGTAAATGATACATCAAACCCATTCATTATGAGAACAGGAGAGACAAAACAGCATTCCTTCAGTGTGGTCCCCTTGCCTTAATATCTCAAAAGCTCCGGCTCTTCCTCCTCCTGCTGAGTAACATGAGTAACAAAAGCAGAATAAGGCCTTGTTTGCTCACTGATATACTGCACTGTGTATTTTACAACTTCCCCCTTTCTTTCCTGATTGCTTTACAAATACATTAAGGTTGTTTTAAAGATGTTACTTACCTCTTTGTTTATATGCACATGGTGGGCAAGCATGCTAGCCCTTTAAATTCTCTCTCAGATTCAGAGCAGCTGATACTATTAAATCAGCACCCCGAAGTGGTGTACATTTGTAAGAAAATGATCTTTTGATGTGGCAGCACTATAGACATCAGGCAGGCCCCTACACAGTACTGTTTTTGGCGTCTGCTAAAAACATTTTTGTTTAGTCAAGCCTACCTAGACACGTAGAATGTTGATGTGTTTTAATCTGGTTTTTAGCTTATTGTTTAATTATTTCTGAATGTTTTAAATAGGTTTCTTTTCTTACCAATAATTTTATCATTTTATTATTTTTGTAAACCGCTGTGAGGTTTTATTACAATCAATTTCATGCTCGTGGTATTATCATCAGCTGCTTTGAGCTCAACATTTGCTGTTGGAAAAGCAGCACAAGAATATCAAATAAACCCACAACAGATGCTTGATGCTTAAGAAGGACTGGGCAGGAGGCAAATCACACTGGCAAAACAAAGGAAAAAAATATTTTTATGCCAACACCTAAAAAACTGTCTGCTTTATTGGGATATCTGAAACACACAGTAAACAAGAAAGATCTGGAACCTGCAACAGCTGAGATTACTGCAGACAGACTAGTCACAGCAAGAAACTGGATATCAGATAAACCGGTTAACATTTTGCAATGGTATTAAAAAAAATGTGATATATGATATAGCGTTGTCGCAACATTTATACATTATAAAAGAGATATTGAAAGATGTGCACCAAACAAATTTATTGAAGAATGGAGTTTGTTAATTATGAGGAATATAAAATTCCAATACAACGTTCAACCTCCTACATTATATTCACTTGTATAATTTGACATTCTTCTCGTATAATTTGACAGTCTGCTTAAAAAATCACAGTAACCAAGGACACACACACAAATATGTACAGTATAATGTTCCTTAAACCATAATTGACTTTTTGTATATGGATGAAAGATTATGAAATTTTGGGTTGTATTCCTCCAACAGAAGACAGAGTCACCCATAGGAAAGTACAGATACCCTCGGGGAGTTGAAAAACAGGACACAAGGACATAAGAAGAGCCCTGCCAGATCAGGCCCGTCAAATCCAACACTCTCTTATCACAGGGGCCAACAAGATGCCTACGGGCCACCTGCAAGCATGATGCAAGTGCAACAGCACTCTTCCCCACCTGTGATTCCCAGCAACTGATAGCCAGCAGCACACTGCCTCTGACAGTGGAGGGAGAACATAGCCACTGTGGCTAGAAGCCTTGATAGGCTTGCGCTCCATGAATTTCTCTAATAAATACCTGTTGTTACTATTTTAGCTTTTTGTACATTTTAAACCGCTCTTGCAATTTTTTCTTGATAATTTTATTGTTTTATCTTTTTGTAAACCGCTCTTGAGGTTTTTCTTCTACAACCAATTAGTGTATAAATGTTATGAAATAAAATAAATAACCCCCTTTTAAAGCCATATGAGTTGGTGGCACTCACTACCTCTTGCAGGAATGAATCCCATAGTTTGTAACTATGCGCTGAGTGAAGGAGGAACTGCTTTTGTCTGACCTGAATCTTCCTTGGTTTTCCCTGAGTTCTAGTATTATGAGGGACAGAGAAAAACTTACCCACTTTCTGAGCACCATGCATCATTTTTATACATTCTATTGTATCTCCTCTTAGTCACTTTTTTGCTGAACTAAAAGCCCCCCAATGTTGTAATCTTTCTTCACAGGGGAGCTGCTCTACCCCCGTGATCATTTTGTATCTGTTCCCAACACCTGGCCTGCACATCTCTTAACTGTAGAGCTTCCACTTTTAGCTGTACAGTTTAAAAGCTGCTGGCAAGAACAATTACCGTATTTTCCCCTCTATAGGACGTACTTTTCCCCTTCCAAAAATTAGGAGGAAATGTGTGTGTGTCCTATGGAGCAAATGCAGGCTCCTCGGCTTCAGCGATAGCAACATGAAGCCTCCGAAGCACAGAGGGAGAGCTCCCCCTGCGCTCCAGAGGCTTTGCGTTGCTTTCGCTGAAGCCGCCCGAAGCCCCCGGAGAACAGCGCGAACTTCGGGCAGCTATCCGCAAGTCTTCGGAGCGCAGCAGGAGTTCCCGCTGCGCCCCAAAGGCTTGTGGATAGCCGCATGAAGCCTGGAGAGCGAGAGGGGTTGGTGCACACCGATCCCTCTTGCTCTTCAGGCTTCGCTTCGCTGGAGAGGCGCTGCACAGTTTTCCCTCTCTGCGCAGCGCCCCTTCAGCGAAGTGGGAGGAGAAATGGAAGGGGCTTGGTTTGGCGCTGAGCAGAGAGGGGGAGAATTTTTCCCCCTGTTCTCCCCCTCCTATGGTCCGGTGCGTCCTATGGTCCAGTGCGTCCTATGGTCCGATGCGTCCTATAGAGCGAAAAATACGGTGACACCATACCTGTCTGACGTATTATATTGGACTGTTGTTTCTTCAGCTTGTAAACGGCCTTGTGTATAGTAATATAGTAAGGCAGCATACAAATTAAAAGGGAAATGAAGTGAAATGTCCAATCCATTTAGCTGCAACCTTTTCAGACCGAAGATACAATTTTAAGTTTTAACCCAAACATGCCTAGGGGACCCATTTCTTAATCTTTTATCATATATTTGCATGGTGGTAGTGCTCCTGCTGTGAGCCACCTTGGATCAGGCCAAATCCCCCAAGCTGAAGAACAGTGGTCTTATCCATTTACACCGTTAGAACTGTCAGCACATCATGTGCAACTAGATTCATTACGCATTGCATAAAGACGCCTACCTTTTTGTCTGTCCTGAACATCAACATAGCACCCCAAACCAAATCTGACACTTGCTCCTGAAATAAATGGAAGAAAGAATCACCTGGCACTTTAAATATGGGAAATATTTTTCCTGGACATGGAAGGAGATTATTCAGCTTCATGTAGGAGGCCTCTCAAAGGTCCCCACAGCCTTCCAACAGTTAAAAGTGCTTCTTCCTATCCTATCCTATCAGGATACTGCAATCCCTTGGGTTTCACACTTGTAAATGATTTGGCTCAAGAACAAAAAAGCAGTGGTGGTAGGAGGCTCCTCCAGGCCTTTCTCCAAAGTACACGTCCTTCCAGATTTATAACCAGGACTTGACAGGGTGAATTGCGTTATCGTTTTAATCTAACCTGGGCTTTTTGCTAAATTTGTGCGGAGAGTGCCAGCTGTTTTGTGATCAGAGAGGAACCTCAGAACACGCTGTCTCTTGGGAAATGCCGCCTTGAAAAATGAAGTCGGTTGTCCCAGACGTGGCCAGGAGGATACTGGCCAAGGCTGGCTTGGAAAAAAAGAAAGGAAGAAAAAGCAAAGGGAACACTCAGGACCACAGGCACGGTAGAAGTACTGGCACAAGTCCCATTTGCAAGGTATTCATATTCCTAGCTTTAATTTAATGCCAGGATGGAGAACCTGTGGTCCTCCAGGTATCACTGGACTGGGACTCCCATAATTCCTGACATGCTGGCAGGGGCTGATCTGAAGGGCCACAGGTTCCCCCGCCCCTAGTCCAACCTAACCCCAATCTAATGGATCCATTTTAACGCAAAGGTGAAGTTGGAACCTTAGCTATTCTCGACAGTGAGCACCTGCTCATCCCACTCCATAGCAAATGATGAATTCCCTTTGGCACCAGCTTAAAACCTTTCATTTGCACAGGCATCTTAAGTTATTGTATTTTAAGCTGGTAAGGTATTTTCATTCCTCTCAGATTTATCATACTGCTGTTTAACACTTTCTGTTGTTTTAATTTTGCACTGGAGGTGGCTCAGTTGGTTAAAGTGGGGTGCTGATAACACCAAGGTTGCAGGTTCGATCCCCGTAAGGAACAGCTGCATATTCCTGCATTGAGGGAGGTTGATGATCCTCGGGTCCCATCCAACTCTATAATTCTGTGGCTTCAGATTCTTATGTATATTGCCCTGAAATCCATTTTTGGATGAAGGTCCAGTTTATACATTTTTAATATGCACCTGCTCATCTAGCGGCAGAGGAAGCTGCTTGGGCGCCTGGGGAGGCGTGCCCAGGGGCGGGACGCACTGTGGGACCTCCTACAGCTGGGGGGGGAGGCAGTGGGTAGTCCATTTGGGGCAGCGCTGAGCCTGCGGGCGTCCAAGCCACCACGTCTCTCTCAGGAGAGATGCGTGGCTCGAGTGCGCTGTAGGCCCCACGGTGAGTGCCACCCGGCATTTTGTCACCTCCCTTCAGTGATGACACCCGGGGCGGCCGGCACCAATCGCACCCCCCTTCCTCCGCTCATCCTATTTTAAAGGTTTGCCTCCGGTGGCCTGAAGATTATAATCTTATGAAACATTTCAAATTTTAAAAGGGAGGAGAAGGAAGAGTCATGCAGGACTCATATGAAGGAACTAGATATAGCCGCTGTAAGTGGGGGTGTTCTGTGGTTTGCCTGGAGCATCAACAGGCATTGGAAGCAAAGGAGTAGATTAATGTTTGTGCTGATAGACTGCATCCATGTAAGCAAATACAATTGTACATAGTTGCCCCTATTCATGCAGTGTGAGACGATCCTGCCTATGTACACAGATCATGCTGCATCTAGACAGACCCAGTGAACAGTTTGAAAGAAAGGGCCTGATGCTGTGATGTTGTATAAAGTGGGCAGGTGTGGACCTCTGAGCAGACTTTTCCTTGGAAGTTCATTTTCTTGTTTCTGAGTTTTCCAGAAGCACCTGACTGGCCACTGGGGAGAACAAGATGTCGCACTAAAACAGGACTTTGGTGAAATCCAGCAAAGAACTTCTTATACCCCTATGTCCTACTGTAAAAACTTATATATGTTTTAAAATCTATTGTCTCAATGCAGGTACCATCCCACCCCCTCCGGCTTTTTACACCTTGGCAAAAGAGCCCCCATTTCCCAGAAATCTATAACTTCATACTGTTTAAGAATACAAGAAGAGCCCTTCTGGATCAGGCTAAAGGACCATCATCCTGTTCTCACAGTGGCCAACCAGGTTCCCCAATGGATCCCGCCCCCCCAGGACCTGAGTGCAACAGCAAGTCTCCCCGCTTGGGATTCCCAGCAACTGGCATTCAAAAGCAGGCTGCTTCTGAGAGTGCAAGGAATACATATCCATCCTGACTAGTAGCCATTGATAGCCTTATCCTCCAGAAATCTGTGTAATCCTCTTTTAAAGCCATCCAAGTTGGCAGCCATCACTGCCTCTTCTGGGAGCAAATTCCACAGTTTAATTATGTGCTGCATGACAAAGTACTTTTTGTCTATCCTGAATCTTCCAACCTTCAACTTGATCAGATGGCCCCAGGTTCTTGCATTAAGCGAGGGGGGGAAACTTGTCTCTGTCCATTTTCACTCATCCCAGCTCACCTCAGCACCATGCAGCAAAGCATCCTCTGCTCCATGAGACCATAGTCTGCTGCAAAAGGACTTTTGCCCTGCTTTCTCTCTCCTCCAGAAAATATATTGCAAACAACTTTTCTCTTCCCTTTGCAGGAATATCTGAGCCTCAGAAGCATCCCAAAGGTTTTTAATTAACTATTGTATAGAAACAGCACCTTGCTTGCCAAAGCTTTGCCAAAATTCAAAGAAAGTTTCTTCTTGCTTTGTTGTTTTTAGAACAGCTTTTCTTAGGATCTTTCTACATACCATGTCACAACTGGGATCCCTCCCCACACTCCTTTTCCAAAAACCCTACTGCCTAGCCAAGGCAAACACCAGCCATAGCAGATAAAAGATCTTAAAAGGATCAAAGGCAATTTGCACCTATTAAGAGTAATCAGGAGTGAAAGGTGAAGAAGAGAACAAAGCTACAGTCAGCCAGTGGAAACCATTTTAATCCAAGAGAGACTTCACAGAAAGGAGACATTTATTCCAGAATCGGTTGAACCTGAAATTCTACTGAATCAACGCTGAGGATACAGGCCAATTACAATAAACAAAGCCTCCATGTTCAGAGGCAGCCTATCTGAAAAGTAAGGTAAAGGTAAAGGGACCCCTGACCGTTAGGTCCAGTTGTGGATGACTCTCGGGTTGCGGCGTTCATCTCGCTTTACTGGCTGAGGGAGCCAGCATACACCTTCCGAGTCATGTGGCCAGCATGACTAAGCCATTTCTGGCGAACCAGAGCAGCGCACGGATACGCTGTTTACCTTCCCACTGGAGCGGTACCTATTAATCTACTTGCACTGCGTGCTTTTGAACTGCTAGGTTGGCAGCAGCAGGGACCAAGCAACAGGAGCTCACCCCATCACGGGGATTCGAACCGCCAACCTTCCGATTGGCAAGCCCTAGGATCTGTGGTTTAACCTACAATGCCACAATAAACAAAGCCTCCATGTTCAGAGACAGCCTATCTCAAAAGTACTAAATGCTGAATCCAGGGAAATAAGGTGCCTTAATGAGCTCTCCAGAGGCCTGACAGGCTTAACATAAGAGCTCTGCAGCTGGATCAGGCCACTGGCCCATCTAGTCCACATCCTGTTCTCACAGTGGCCTGCCAGAAGTCTAAGGAGGCCCACAAGTAAGAATAGCAATAATTCAACAGCTGAAGCCAACGGTTTAACCAGCCCCTGCAGACTATATCTATGCCCGGAGAAGACTCACAATTATACAGACAGAGAGAATAAGCATTTAGGGAGGCTTCAGAATAACTGGACTGTCTAGAATGGTAGCTACTGCAATTCAAAGTTCTCACAGCTCAGATAGACTGCTCCTCTTCAGGAGCTAGTGTGAAGAACTTGCTGGCAGAGACTGCCTAATGTCACGTGCCTCCAATTCAACGCCCCCCATCCCCATCAATCACCCCATGCCGTCAGACCCTTTACTTAGCAAGGACGAAGGCACAGGCTATCTACACACCATACATTGCTTCCCCCAAGAATCCTGGGAACTGTAGTTTACCCCTCCCAGCACCCTTAAACTACAATTCTTTGGGTGGGTGGAGACATGCTTTACATGTATAGTGTGCACACAGCTGGCTAGTGAGAAACTGCAGTCATGCTATGATGCCTGTCCTACTGGCCACACTAAGCCTGTCAGCAGGTGGATAGGATACCTGGCTTGTCAGCTGCTGTCTTGAAAATTATACCAAGTGGAGAGGAAAACAGTATTTTAATAGCTGTCAGTGGATTTTACACATCTGTGCTGCCAGGTAGCACCATATCCCACTAAAGCCAATGTGGTGTGTCAAATCTCCACTCGGCAGTGAAGCTCATTGGGGGATCTTGGGTCAGTCACCAACTCTCGGCCTAACGTACCTCATCGGGCTGCAATGATATGAAGGGAGTGGGGAAGCCATCTACAATACCTTCAGCTTGCTGGAGGAAAGGTGAAATATAAACGCAATCCACTATATAATTTGGAAAGTGGTTTGTCTGTCCCTTTGGTCTCTATAGGTTTGAGTGCCTCTGAAGATATCACCGCCAAACTTGGTCGCAAGGGTTCCCAAGGTGGGGGCGGGGTCTTCGTTGACGTTTGGAAGCCAGGCGCCATTTTGAATCAAGACTTCACTCCATTTTTTGTGTGATGGCTCCAAATTCACAAATGACACTACCCATTCCCAAAAACAAAACAAAAAAACACACACAATATTTTTCGGTTTCTAAAAAATTTTGGCCAGTGCCATTTATTCCCTGCTGTTAATAAATAATATAAATAAATAAACTGCACTTACAGGGAATCTGAGGCACTCTTCACATGCTTAGAAGCGCTCTCTTGCCCAGCCAGCTAGCCAATGCAATTTGAAGGGCTGGATCAATGGATCAAACAAATAAAAAACACCGCGATGGAATGAGATGCCTCAGACCACTGGTCCAGCTAGCTCTGTACTGGCTACACAGCTGAGTGGCAGCAGCTCTACAGAATTTCACACAAGAGCCTAAGAGGAGGCTGCTGGATCAGGCCAAACGCAAATCCAGCCCAGCATCCTCTTCTCCCAGGATGTATCTGGGAAGCCCAACACTAGAGGAAGACAAACATACACCAGAGGGCTGACACCCATCTCCAGAAGCTAAGCAGAAGGGAATCCATGCAACGCGTCACCAAAAATTGCTCTCTAACGGTAGGCAGGGGGGCTAGGCTTTTCCAGAAGCGCGCTCCGCCTCTCTGTGGAGTCCCCAACCCCCAGGCTCTTCAGCTTTACCTGCTCCCCTGTTTAAATCGGAGAGGGGACCACGACGCCTCGCACCTCTCTACTCCACGGAATGCAAGCAAAGGCACTCTGCATATGCCCCGTAGTGGTCTGTACGCTGCAGCGCCCGATTTGCAAAGGGAGTTCTCCCAGCTTGAATCCCTGTTTCAGCTTGCGCCCCACCCCCCAGAAAGTCGGTTGCGCCCACCTGCGCCTCACCTCCTGCTACAGCGCCCTCCGTGCGTCCGGCTGCGCGTCTTCTCCCTCCTCTTGCGAACTGAGCGAGCGGAAGGGCGCAGACTCGGAGCCGCGGCCGGGGAAGGAGGCGGCACAGTGGCTGCCACGTGAGAAGGTTCAGAGGAGGGGCCGGGGAAGCCTGAGCGGGAGGCGGGCGGGGAGCTCGGCAAAGGTTGCAGCCGCGCCGCCGGGGGAGGTGAGCGGACTGCTGCAGTCCCTCCCGCGTTAATAAGGTCTTAGCCACGATCATTCAGGTAGAACACTTTCAAAGCACATGGTCCCCCGGAAAGAAGAACCCTGGGAACTGTAGTTTGCCCCTCGCTGCGCTACAGTTCGCAGCACTCTTAACAAACTACAGTTCCCAGGATTCGGGGGGGGGGGCAACGTGCTTTCAATGGGCATTAAATGCATGGTGTGGGTGTAGCCTTAGACCTCTGGAGGTCAGAGAGTCTTGTTGTGGGGTCAGTCTGCAGTGGACTGAGCACACATCCTTGAGTCCAGTTGTCCCCACCTGAACATAAAACGGGTCTGCTGGTTCAGGCCATCTAGCCCCAGCATCTTATTCTCGCAGTGGCCGACCAGATGCCGATGGGAAATCCTCAAGCAGAACCCCAACAGCTGGTATTCAGAAGCATTACTGCCCCTGACATTGGAGGTGGAGCATACCCATTATGGCTAGCAGCCATTGATAGCCTTGTCCATGTAATTGTCCAGTCCTCTTTTAAAGCCATCAAAGTCGGTGGCTGTCACTGCCTCTTGTGGCAGCGAGTTCCATAGCTTAGCTGCATGAAGAAGTCTTTTATCCATCCTGAATCTGCCAACACTCAGCTTCAATGGATCTCCACGGGTTCTAGTGTTGTGAGAGTTGGAATAAATATTTCCTCTATCCACCTTCTCCATGCCATGCATAGTTGCATAAACCTGCCTGTCTTCTTTCTTACAACATCCTGAGGGTAGCCCTGTCTGTCAGCTTCCTCCTCCTCCTAATGTTGCCTCCTCCCCGTCTTCCACCCTACTAGTTCCAATGAGCCACCATGGACACTCCAACAGGGATTTACTTTTGGAGACATTGGCATAAACTTGCTCCACACTGGCTGTACACACGCCTACTTAGGAGTAAGCACCATTGAACTCTGCACTTATGAGAAGACATGCACCAGATTTATTCATTCGATTTTCATTTATCCTGGCTTACTTACTTGCTTACACACACACACACACACACACACACACACCACATTCTCCCCGTTTTATTCTCACAACAACCTTGTGAGGTATGTTTAGGCTGAGAGACCGTGACTGGCCCAGGGTAACCCAGTGACTTTAATGGCTGAGCAGGAATTTGAATCCTGGCATCCCAGGTCCTAGTCCTACACTTGAACTATTATACCACACTAGCTCTTACAACAAGACCTGCAAGACAGCTCATGACAATTTTTGTTTTAAGCACTGTACAATAAAAGCATAGCAATTGAATACAAATCAGGCTTAGCAATTCTAAAATCCATTTACCTAGGAAATAAATATTTGTAATAAAAAGTACCGTAAAGGTAATAAAGGCAGGATTTCTAGCAGAACCCTGTAAGACAGAAGAACTGTCCTGTTCCTCAGCATTGTTCCTCCCCCCCCCCCCCCCGCCTTCACAGCTTGGAGGTTTCCAGTTGCATCAGGATAAAGAGCTTATTTCTCAATGCAAATGCGCCCTCTGCTGCGGGTCTTTTGATTTACAAACAAAAGCTGTCTTTTGCTAGAAGCCAGTGATAGAAAGGCAGGTAGGAACATAGGAAGCTGCCTTTATACAGACTCCAGACCCATTGGACCATCTAGCTCAGTATTGCCTACACTGACTGGCAGCAACTCCCCAAGATTCCAGACTGGAGAACCTTTCCCTCCTCTACCTGGATATGCTGGGGTTGGAACTTGGGACCTTTGGCATGCAAGGCAGATGTTCTGCTAAGGGGTTGAGGTTTTATTCGGAGCTGCTGCTGGATTTCTAGAACTGCATGGGTTTAAATGCACACTTTTTAGGGAACTACCCTGCCTAACCGAACACAGCAAGCTTTTCTTCCAAGTAAGTGTGCATAGGATCAGGCTGCACCATACCAGCCACTATGTTTTGTTATGATGTTAGCTATGACCTGGAAACGATGCCTTATGAGGAATGACTAAGGGAGCTGGGCATGTTTAGCCTGGAGAAGAGGTGGTTAAGGGGTGATATGATAGCCATGTTCAAATATATAAAAGGATGTCACATAGAGGAGGGAGAAAGGTTGTTTTCTGCTGCTCCAGAGAAGCGGACACGGAGCAATGGTTCCAAACTACAAGAAAGAAGATTCCACCTAAACATTAGGAAGAACTTCCTGACAGCAAGAGCTGTTCGACAGTGGAATTTGCTGCCAAGGAGTGTGGTGGAGTCTCCTTCTTTGGAGGTCTTTAAGCAGAGGCTTGACAACCATATGTCAGGAGTGCTCTGATGGTGTTTCCTGCTTGGCAGGGGGTTGGACTCGATGGCCCTTGTGGTCTCTTCCAACTCTATGATTCTATGATTCTATGATTCTATGATATTCTTCAAGACTGAAGAAGCCTTGGGGCATGCATTGGCCTCTATCAGTGGTTTTCAACCAGTGTGCCATAGCACCCTGGGGTGCCTTGAATGATGGTCAGGGGTGTCGCGGTCAACACTGGCCCTTTATTCTGATGCCCTCTCACATATCTGCCTCCCAGACTCTTGCACAACTGTTTGTTGCAGCAGCTCTGGCTTCAAGCTCCCCAGGTGAATGGTGCCTCTGGGGCTGGCCAGGGGGTGCTTCCCAGGCCCCTGTGGGGCATTGTGAGGAGGCACCTCTCTTTGGGATGGGGGGCAGCTCAGAGACCGGGGTGGCAGCTGCAGCTGTGCAGAGGACTCCAAGGACAGGGGAGAAGAGAGGAGGCTGAGGGAACCCTCCTCAAGGGAGGGGTGAGGGGCTGCCAGCTCTGCAGGCAACGGATGACATAACTGGTCTCCTGAGCCCCACAGGGGTGCCACTGATAGACTGTAGTTGGTCAAGGGAGCAGTGGACCCAAAAGGTTGAAAAGCTCTGGCTTATATACACCATCCAGTACTCCAAAAGTCCCTCCTTGCAGGGGCTTGCTCCATGTTTTCATGCCATAGTGGCATCATGAAGTATGGGATTTGTGACATTTGTGGTTCAGTTCATGGGCTACCAATGTTATGTGCATTTTTATGGTGACTTTAGGAAGACTTAATGTAGAAATCATGAGGATCCCCCACTTTGGCTCTATGCCTGATTTTTACAGATTAGTCTGTGTGATAGATGTAATCTGCAATTTGATAGCAGTTTGGGGTGTATCCCATGCAACAATCATGCTAAGTTACCAGGATCTGTTTTTTATTCCCTAGATGTGACTGTTACCCAGGCATGGTCTGATCGTGCAACACTTCTGACCAATTGCTCTGGCTACCAGTGTGTTTCTAGGTCCAGTTCAAAATGCTGGTTTTAATCTTTGGGTCCCTAAACTGTTTGGGGTGGGTTACCTAAATGCACCTTTCCACCTTTGTGCCATGCCTTCTTAGACTGTAAACCTGAAGGTAATGAGCTCTCTTTTTTAAAAAATGATTTAGCCCTCCTCTTGAAAGGGACAGCAATAAACAAATTAAATATAACTGGGACATTTGTCTGAAATTCACAAACATTGACTTGCAATACCTGCCAATGATATTATAACATTCTTTTTTGTGTTCTATTATAATTATGATTTTAAAAAGTTTTTTTTAACCCGTTCCTTTAAGATATTTTTTTAAAAACAAAACACAAATCCTTCAGTGCAGCAAGGAAAAGGTTAACGGCCGGCTCCTGAGACTTGACGTAATCTCCTCTCGGGAAGGGCGGGGCAAAGAAGAACCGGAAGTGACAGGAGCGAGCCCAAAAGGGAAAGAGAGCGAGAGACCGAAAGAAAGGGGGCCAAGGAGCTAGCGAGCGAGCGCTGGCAGGTGAGCGGGACGCGAGTTCGAATCCCAACCGGCCGGATTTGCGGGGGCGTGCGGGGGAAACTTGTGAGGCGGGGGTGTTTGACTCAGCCCCCAATGACGTTCCAGCGGGACGAAGAGGCGCTCCCTTCATCGCCTTGCGAGCAGGGAGAGGGGGCTCTTTCAGGCTCTGCAGACCCCCACCCTCCAAATACGAGCCCTTTACCTGGGATCCCCCCATGTGGTAGGCATACTGCCGCCCCCGGCTCCAAATCTCCTTGTCTAGTGCAGCAGCAGCAGCGACCAACAGCCCTGTGGCACCTGAAAGTCTGCCAGGGTGAATGTGACTGAAGTGAAGAAGCAAATATTTCCTAACTCTATTCCTAATCGGAACAGTCTTGGCATACTATTCAGTGTGTATATTTTGATATAGATATTCTCACAAGGACTTGCTTTCGCTTTAGTGGTGGAGAATGTAAAGACATATTTAAAAGGCAATGTGGTGAAATTGGCAAGACTTCGCCCCTCCTTCCCCCACCACCCCCAGCCATGCACCTTGTCAGTTTCTCCAGAGTAAGCATCCTCTGGAGGACAGCAGATCTTTTGGACCACAGCTCCCATCAGCCAACATGGTCAGTGGCAAGGCATATGGGGAGTCCCAAAAATATGGAGGACATCAGGTTGCAGGATGCTGGAGTAGAGATGGTGGAGAGAGTGAAGATAAAAATCGAACAAGTAACACAGAAGATGGGGGGAGTTCCATTGTCAGTGGCATCCTAACCAAAATGATCACTTGTCATTCTTCTGCAATACCAGCTGTCAGTTTGTACACCAGAGCTCTGTGCAGCAACTCTGCTGGAAACTTAATCAGTGCTTGAAAAAAGCAGGAGGACAATCGGGGAAGTGTGTGAGTGCCAACAGTTTGGGATGGATGAGAGAAAGGGAATAGCCAAATTCTCATTGATGAGCCAGTAATGATCTTGAGAACACTTTTTTTCTGCCAAATCTTCAGCTGCCAAAATCTCCAGATGGTAGCATTCCTCTGTACACCAGGGCATCATCCTATAAAAACCATGAGGGTTTAACCTCTAAAAGGCAGGTTAGAAATGACTGAAATAAATCAATACACTTAAATTCCCTTTCCCATCACTTGGCCATTATCACCACCTCCTGCTTGCGGTTACATTACCCTTTGCATGCATGCGCATATATATATATATGGCATTGAAAAGAAAACATGAGAAGTGAGAATGCACATGCAAATGAAGAATATCTGCCCATACTGCATCAGCCCATTTATGGAATGCAGCTTATGTTAAAGGGCTTCTGGGGGCGGAATTTTATATATATATTTGGCATGGGTATTTTATTTGCAGCGGGAAAATGCATCCATGGCTTCTGTAAATCAAAACAACAACCATCCTGTGCAGTATACAAGGCTCTGTTTTATGGGCTTGATGGCTGAATTCATTTGCTTGGCAATCCCACTCCTCATAGGCTGATTTGATTGACGGAATTTCAAATGGGACCAGGTTCAGGGCTTTGTTCTTATCCTGCTGCAGGATGTCTCCTGGAGCGGCGCTGCAGGAGAAGTATCGTCAGTGCTTGGAGAACAATTTCCACCAGGGCCACACTGGCATCTGCACCGACTCGTCCCTGAAGGAGCGGATGTGGCGGCAACTGCTGGAGGATCCAGAAGTTCACAGTGCCCTGAGAGGGGAGGACACCTTCGCCATGCTTGCCTCGGCCCTGCGAGGACAGCTGGATCTGGGACTGGCACTCCAGAATCTTGGCCGGGCCTTTGAGGTGCTGGAACTGGCAGCCGTCAATCTTTACTTCTTCCCCTGGCGCAAGGAATTTGGAACCATAAAAGTGAGCAATGTGGGGGGAAGTCAGGCATTGTGGGGGTAGAGGGAGGAGGCCACACAGGACTCTGCTATATTGCAGACAGAAACAGTTGTTTATTTTACTTATTTGAATTCCTTCCTTCCAAATCATGCAAAGAGCAGCTCACCTCACATACAGATGTGCAATGTATAAAAATAAAGCCAACCACCTTCCATTCATTGGTGTGCAGAGGTTTACTTAGCCTCTCAGCACCTTTTCCTCAGTTTCCTGATTGTTTCCTGTCTCGGTCAGAGTAGTAATATTTACAGCTGAAATCCTGAGTCTGCTTCTCTTCCAGAGAACTGAAGGAATCATTATTCTTTATTAAATTTCTGTCCTGCCTTTCCTCCTAAAGGAGCCCAGGGCAGCAAATAGCAAAATGGCAGAAACAATACAATTAAATCTAAAATAAAAACAAATTTAAACTTCCTTTTTTTTAAAAAAAAAAAAATAGAAGCTGTCACATACTCCCACAGCTGCTAATTTCATGGCATGGATAAATTTCATACTCGTTTTCAGTAACTGTATCTTTAAGCCATCAGATGCCAGGGTAAACAGGAATGTTCTTAAGTTCCTCCTGAAAGTTAATAACCAGAGAGAGAAATGTGCTTCACCCCGGGAGAGCATTCTGCAAACAGGGAGCCACCACAGAGAAGGCCCTATTAACCGGTCAATGACAGCTGGGCAGCATGTATAACCTCATGCATAATACAAAGATAATATTAGTGCTGTGTACCATGCCTAGTCACTGAACAAACAAACAAACAAACTTGTGGTTTTTGTGTGCTTGAAACACTGTGAGTTGTATCCAAAACTAGTCATATTCACAGAAGGGCTACTGAAATTAATGAACTTAAGGTAGTCATGTTCATTTACTTCAGTGGGTCTGCTCTGAGTAAGACTAGCATTGGCTACAACCTTGTATTATTTTGAACACAGGATTGTTTTATCGATGGCTGTGTAAATTGCTTTGTAACCAAGCGGTCAGCAAATGCTATAAATAAGTAACAGTATTAAATTTGTGTGTCGAGCAATGCAGGGCACTAACTGCTGTGTCTTTCTCTACAGACCTTCTCAGGTGTTTACGTGCACGTCCTCCAGGGAGTCCTGCCTGAGGCCGACATCACCAGGAGTTTCCGCCGGCTGGGCTACATCCCAAGAGACAGCCTCCACCTGGTCATCGCCCAGCTGCCCCCAAGTGCCAGCCTCCTCGCTGCAGCCTGCTGCTTTTTTGCAGCCAGGGTCGAGTGCGAGATCCTGGGGAAGATCGTGCGGGAGCTGGAGCCGTACGCCGCTTCACCTGAAGACCTTCTCCAGGCCCGCAGGGAAGCCAAAGGCAGCCTAGAGAACTGTGTGGCCAAGTTGCAGAGCCTGGTGCGGTGGCCTAGGGGCAGAGATTTCCGTGTGGAGCCAGCTGATGCGATAGACCTGTACAGGGAGAGTCCGGAAGGGCAGGGCCCGTATGGCGACCTTTTGGGACCTAGGTTGCCATTGTCATCGCAGCAGCACCCCATCCCCCTCTGCGAGCGCAGCAGCCCCCGCTTGCGGAGCAGAGAGCAGCACTTCCAGACTCCGCAGGGGCTTGTGGAGAACAGGAGCAAGATGTGGGTGCTGGGCCCGGAGGAGCCCCCATACGGCAACGGGATCCCAGCCTCGGAGGGCCCTGATCTGGAGACCTCCTTCTCCTTTATCTCCCTGCGGCGGGAGCTCAGCAGAACTACGGAAGCGGACTACCCCACGCCTCCGGGAAGCCGCTTCTTGTCTCCCAGCCCTCACTACGACAGCCCTGGTGGCCCCCAGCTCCACCGGGGCAGCAGCCCAGCCTCTCCCTCAGCAAGGCAGCCAAGGAGCCCCCAGCTGAGCCCCACGGGGATGCACCGAGCTCTGGTGCCGGGCGCAGGGATGTCCCCGACAGAGCCGCCGCGCTATCACCTGCATTCGTGCATGCGCCCGGGCAGCCTCCCGGCCTCCTGCTGCAACACCTGCAGATTGCTGCATGGCGGCAGCTGCGATGGAGCGCAGGTCTGCCGGAGCAGCCACCACATGGAAGAGCTGCAAAGCGAGAAGCAGCAGCGCCTCTGGCTGCAGAGGACAGAGGTGGACAAGCTGCTGCACGAGGGGCTGCCGGGAGTCTGGCAATAGCGAGCGCTGGGAGAACCCACCAGGGCATCAACCGGACTTTGGACAGAAAAGCTGTTTCCTCTGCAGTTCTGAGGCTTCATCTAGAACCGCACACACAGTCGGCTTTTCGTCCCCCCCTCTCCCAGGCCTTCCCTCTCGGTTTTCTGAAAAACACTTTCCCTTATTTTTGTTTCAGAGGAAAAAACAGCCAGACTCTCACTTTTCAGCATACATTCTCTTTCCCCTGACAACAGGACTTTTCTCAAATCCTAAATATTTTGAGGATTTAGGTGAACAAATTTGTTGGGGGCTGGGGTGGGGATCCAGTCCTAAACAGTCTCCCGCAGTAGTGTTTGCTGGACAGGTGAGATTCTCCCCCCTCCGCTTCCCTCATCCTTTCCACTGAGCATTTGAGGGGGCACTACTTCATCTGAAAGTGGTTCCAGCTGGCTGACAAGAAATGGCAAGTCAATTGACGTTAGAAGGACACGCACACCCCTCTGCCAGAATCCATCTTTTGTAATATCAGGTCACAATGACGTTTTACATGATGCTCATCTGCTCCCTCTGTGTGTATTCCAAAGGATGTAGGGCAGCCTTTCCCCAACTGGGTGCTATCCAGTTGTTTTGCACTACAGTTCCCACCATCTGCAGCCAGCAGAGCATTAGTATGCTGGGGCTGGTGGGAACTGTAGTGGAAGACATCTGGAGGGCACCAAGGTTGGGGGGGGGGGGGAAGCTACTATAGGGAGCTGCCATGGGAGAAGATGGGCTGAGATTACAGGAGGGGGTGAAGGTTGCTTCTTCTTGTTTATACCTTTTCCTGAATCCTTGTGGCTCTCCTTTGGAAGCTGAGACAGCGCCGGAAAAGCCTTAATGCTGGGTTTGAGTCTCCTGCTACTAGGCAGGGGCAGAGCTGTTCTCAAGCCCTCAGAGGCACTCAGCATCTCCCTGGTGGCTTAAAGAAGCAGAGGTGCAAAATAAACAGAAGTGTAATCTCCTTTGTTCTCTGGATTTCTTTTCTCCCTTCCCCCACCTCCCAGTAGTGTGGGTAGTTGAGTTCCAGAGTTTGAATCCTCACTGGAAGGAACCCAGTTGGGGACTACGTAGCACGCAGGGGGTCTGAGCAGCAATGATTTAAAAGGACTGGGTAGCAACTTCTCTCTGCCAGAGACCCTGGCAAATAGACAATATTAGGCTAGATCATTGGTCTTCAGCTGGTAGGCTGGAATCCAATAGCATAGGGCTTTGGAACCTCTGGCTCTTTGGTCAAATTTGGCCTGGACTAGGTCTCTGTTTGGCTCAGGGTTTCCATTTTTCTCAAACCATGCCCACCTGCCGTCATATGTTATGTCATATATGGGGCAGGTACACAGCTGCACAACCAAGTTTTCTGTGGGCAACTGGACTGAGCAGCTACTCCCTGTTGAAAGCATGACATTAGATGATTGACAGGTGATTTGTCCCATGGGGGTGGGGATATCATGCTACCACCATAGAAATATATGGGGAAATATTAAGAATTCCATCTCCGAAAGCATGCTTAGGTTAAAGTTGGCTGCCAGGTCTGGAAAAGTTGAAACTACTGCTAGCTGTTTGGCTTAGTATAAAGCAGCTGCATATGTATCATGGAGTTAACCAATCAGAATTTTCTGATCATTAAAGACAAGCACTTCCAGAAGTAAAAGATGCACTTATCTATTACAGTAGTTGTTTTCAAGGCTGTTCTGAAAACTTCCCTCCCACACTTTCCTCCTTGGCCACCTAGTCTTCCCAGTGTCACTTTGGCTCTTGCACAAAAGTCAGGAGGCAGGTGTAACTGGTCAGTTCTCTTTTTGATGCTTCTGGCATAACTTTGGCCTCCTAAAGGTGCTTCAAGCACTATTTTCTGTTTCCCTACACAAAGCAAAGCAATATCACAGCTCTAGCAAAATGATTCTGCTTGAGCCCTCGTTTGCTGCTGCTGCTGCTGCTGCTGCTGCTGCTACTTGACTGTCCACTGTCAGCAGTGGAGAAGAGCTTGAATATGCTGCTGTGCTCCAGAGCCACTACCATTTTCACCTCTGAATCAGAAAGGAAGGCCTTCAAAAGCTCACTGGACCAAGAAGGGATATATACTTATGTGTTTGCTACAATAGAGATGCAAAGAGGTTGAAGTCCCTGATCTTCCAACCCCACCCACGATAAGTTGCTAAGCAGAGCTTGACGCACAGAACAAGCAGTGCATGCAGGCAGGGATGCAAAACAGTGTGGGAGTTAAAGGCGCCTGGGCACCTCTAAATGCAGAGATGCTGCTGTTGCTGCCTAGGAACTTCCCTCCACTATATATAAGGCTGCCTCCTAGGGAACTGGCATCTCCCTCCCCACCCTCCCAGTCCTTCTAAGGCTCACAGCAGCTTTAGTATTCACCCTCCAGGCACACTACTCAAAGACAGCAGCGGCAAAAGACTTTATTGAGACACAGTCCTGGTTCAGTCTTGGGTTTTGCCCGCAAATAAGGGGCGGGATAAGGGGCTACTATTCGGCCCTGCGCTTTCCATCATGGGAGAGTCGAGCTGATAATTCAGGAGCTTCAGTGCAGCTTGGCAAACCAGCTCCCAGTTGGTAATCAGTGTCTACCAGCAGGGGCAGCTGATTCCTATGAAGAACATGGGACCTGTCACGACACCCTCTGTAGGCTCCTGGCTCTTTGCCCCGACGCCGCTGGCAGCGCCCAGCACTGCCTCTCTTCAAGCTCTGCCCTTTGAAAGAGAAACAGAAGTACCACAGTGCCACAATTGTTTCAGATTTATTTTTTGTTTTTTGCACTCAGGCAATGGCAATCCTGCAACCATGGAGTTGGGAGGGGCTGGAAAGGTTATCTAGTCCCAGTGCAGGAAACCCCCTTGTAGGGCATCGGTGGTCTCTGCTTAAAAACCTCCCTGAACCTTCCCTAAGCATCATTTGCTGCTGCTTTCAGGATCCAGTATTTCAAAGGTGTTTTCAAAGACTTCATGCTTTTCATATGCCCCTTTTGTTTTAGCAAGGGCTTCAGTGCAACCTGCTTCCTGATCCCAGTGCATGTCATACTCCTACCATTCATCAGCTAATGGGTGGCTGGAGCACACCTTGCTTCAGCAAAGGAACAATCAGTAGCTTCTTTTAACACCCTATTGTTCCTTTGAAGCCATATTGGCAGCTGCTTCAGGTGTGGAGCAAGTGGGCATGGTTTGCTAAGAGCAGCACGGAAGGCCAAAGTTGGCCCATGGGCCACAACTTCCGCACCCTGCTTCCAGCTTCCTGTGGTCATAGCTGTGTGAAAGAACATGGGAGACATAAACAGCAGAGAATAGTGGAGCAGCTTCAGCTTAATGAGACTCCTAGCTGGCTACATTTCTAGGTGAGTGGTGGGGAACCCACAGTCCACGGGTCTAATTAGGCCAAGCCTCCACACTTGACGAAGCCACAGTCACCTGCATTGCACCTGACATCATATATCACATCTGGTGTCAGGTACGTACAGACATGGCCAGGCTGAAATGGGGTTTGCAGGCAGTGTTGACTAGCTGATTGGTAGCCCCTGCAAAGTTGTGCAAAGACCCATGCATCTGTCAAACGTGGCCACCTACCTGTCAATCACCTCACATAACAATGGCATTATTATAAGGTTGAAGTGACCTCTGCTTCAGAGTACGGTATCTGACAAAGTGTGTATTACACACAAAAGCTCATACCTTGAAAGCTTATATTTAGTTGATCTTAACGGTGCCACTGGAACTATTTAAAAAGATTTTTTCATCTTTTTATTTATTATGATCAGGAGACCAGTAAGCCATCTACTCAACTAAGGGGAGGACCATACCTGAGTGGTAGAAAATGCCCCAGGTTCAATTCCTGGTGTCTGGGGGTAGAGCTGGGAGACAGCTCTGCCTGAAATCTCTGGAAAGCTGCTGCCAATCAGTGTAGAGTAGACAACACTGAGCTAGATGGACCAATGGTGTGGCTTGGTGTAAGACAGCTTCCACTGTTGTTAAGTGCACTTTGCTCCAGCCCTCGCCCGTCCTTACCAGGAGCAGTGTGCATCCTCAGGGCCGACTGCGCTTGCCTGTGCACTCTACACTGGGGGCGGCCCTCTTGTTGCGATGGTGCGGGAAGGTTGGCATGAGCTCTGGCTCGCAGGCTGGAAAAAGAGGGAGAAGATGAATCAGGTTGTGGCGGCAGCCCTGAGTGTGGGGAAAGGAAGCCACAAGAGACTTACGCAAAGGCTTCTCCTTGAAGTAGGAGCTCTCCAGGCAGTCGCCAGCTGTCGCTCTGAAGAGGAAGAGACATGAAAGCAAGGGATGAATTCACCTTTCACTTGTTTATCCCTCTATTCCACCCCAAATTTCTGGCTTGGGAAAGCTGTTCTCCTGCAGCGGCTCCACTCTTCCTTCCTGAATGTGCCTCTGCCAAGCCAAGGGCTCTGGCCAGAGGATATCACAGGAGCAATCGAAGACAAGCGAGCAGGTGCCCACCTTACAGCTAGCTCATTTATTCAGGGATGCAGCTAGTCTCTCCCGGGCAAGGAAGGGCTCACATCCAGGAACCTGTGCCTTGTACAGTTGCAGTAAAATTACACGCAGGGTCCAATCCATCCTGCGCAGGATTTCGATTTCCTGCTGTGACTACCTGCTGTAGGTCATCCCCCTATGCTGTCTCTGAACCTGCATGTTCTGCTTTCAACTGCTCTGTCCTCCACCAAGTTAATTCATTCCTTTGGAAAGCTGCAGGAGCACTCCACTGCATGTAAAGCTGCTGCTTTTGTCTCTCTCATAACCTTGCTGCTGATTGGTTTAGATGGATGACCCTGAGAGCTTCTGTATTTTGACCGGGGATGGAGAAAACACTTCTGCCATGGCTAAATTTTAGTTGCCCTTTTCTAACTCTACCTGTCTGGGCGCCGATCAGAATGGCGAAACAGAATTCCAAAAGGCAGGAGCATCGCAACAACGTCGGCCTCTTTCCCAGCCTGGGTCCAGTTACCTTTTCTTGGGATCGTACATGAAGAGGAAGTTGAGGAGGCGAAGGCCAGCCTCCGACAGCCACGGGAACTTGTGCTTCAGGTTATTGTACGGCTGTTTGCGCAGGGTGTACTGGCTCACCAGTGGCAGCTTGGAGAAGCCCTGGAGGTGAGAGGGACACAAAGAAAGGCACTAAATAAAGTGTTTGCCTCTAACATACGGCTTAACTTGCTTGCTGGAGCCATCTAAAGAAGGGATAACCGGAGATGTGTGGGGGAGGGGGGAAGAGGCACATGCTAAGACCACCAAATGTTGATTTTACCATTACATTGTACTGTAAGCTAGGTCCTTCATACACGCACACTACTTTCTATCCATCCAGGCAGGAAGGCATCATCAGAGTTCAAGGACCCATTTCAGCCAGCTAAAATTCATGGAAGGTGCAAAGCAGAGCTGGTGAAGGGTGTGACTTGGGGAAAGTGGGTGTGGCTGGGGAAAATCTTAAGGCCAGATAGAGAGATTTGGAGGAGCATATTTGATCCTCAGGGCCTGATGCCCCCCATCCCTGATCTAATGTTACAGCCTCTCAACAGTGCACCTGATCTCCTCGTATCTTACTGCAGCCTGCATTGCATGGGTTGATGGGGGTCAGACTGCGGGTTAGCAGCCATGCCTTTGCATATGATATTGGGTCAGAGGACCTTTCCGCCACCTGCAGTGCTGCAGCACTAAGGAAAGGCTACATAAGAAGAGGCACAAAGGGGCAAAACCCAAGCAGGAGGGGGGAGCAGCAAAGCAGAGGTGGGATGAGGTGTGGGGACTACTCACTGGCCAGATGGTCTCGTTGGGTGTGCCCAGAAGCTGTACAATCATGTCTATCTGCTGGATCTCAGAGCTCCCAGGTAGTAACGGTTTATGAGCCAGCAGCTCTGCCAGGATGCAACCCACCGCCCTGCAGGGAAGACTCACAGTTAACACAAAGAGGCTAGCAGCTATTCCCTCCACCCTCTCAGGCCTAGGAAAAACCATTTTGTCCACAGAGCCATGAATCCAGGCCTCAAATGATACATTTTTCCTTTCTGTCCTCCTAATCCCCACATTAGGCGTGGGGGATGGAGGAAAGGAGACGTCTTCTTCCCTCACCACATATCTATGGCGGTGGTCTGTGTTATTGTCCCCAGAAGCAGCTCAGGGGCTCGGTACCTGGAAAAGAGGGAAGAAAGTGTTCCAGGGAAGGTCGATGTCAGCTCACAATGGCTGGTGCATTGAGGGGCTGGCATTCTGTAATTTGAATTCAGCAGACAATGGGCATTTCCTTAATCGGAAAAAGAGGGGTCTTTTCCTGTTGCAATAGCCCACCTTTTTGTCCCTGAGGGCTGCACTTGGTATTGGGGTGGCGGCGGGGGAGGGGAAATGACACACACGCACACAACCTCCCTCCTCTTTCTCACACAAGAGGCAGAAGATGCACAAACAGAATCTCATTGATCCCCTTTGCACATGTTCCTCTTCCCTGCTTCCAAGCATAAGGACAGTCAATCTCCCTTCAGCCTGTCACAGGCAGCCAAGTGATAACGAGGGCCCTGAGCAACCAACGGTGGGACACAGGGAAAGACTGCACATCCTGCAGGTTGCCCACCTGCTTCCTTCGTCACATTAAACCTTAGTTAAAAGAAACCTCTTGTTAACGTGCTGCTGCTCTAAAGTGCTGCTTTGTTCCTCGTCTGCTGCTGGCAGCTCTCGGAGCAACAAGCCCTAAGCCTTGGCTTGCTGTTGTCTGAACCAAGGCTTGTGATTTGTTTCTCTCCAAACAAACCACAAGTCGAAGCCAAAGTTTGTGCCTGACCCATGAGTCCAAGTCTGCACACAATGGCAAGCCAGATGCTGTTTTTTCCTTCCACAGTGCTACGGGAGATGTGGAGGAGAAAAGTGCATAATTCTGAGCAGTGGGCACCAGCACACTGCTTATTCACCTTAAACCATTGCTTATTTTTAACCAGGGTTTTAACGCTGGCTGAATCAGGCCCCTATATGTGTCAAGAGCAGAAACTCTTGTCTTGCTTTGGCTCTGGTCTGACTCACATTTCCTAAGTACACATGTCAGGAAGGTGTGGAGTCTTCTTTCTATGAGCTCCATTCCCATGCCTTCCCCAGGCAATTATTTTGAGTTGGTTGGGTATCAAAACCATAAGGAAGCAGCCTATCAGTGAAAGCAAAGCTCCTTTCCTTCTTAGCTACCCTCTGGCCCAAAGGTAGTGATTGTGCAGGAGTGTTGATTAGTCAAGGGATGCTCAAAGTCTACTCACCAGAGTGTGACAACTTTGGGAGTCATGGGCTTCAGGGGGACCCTGTAAGCACGAGCCAACCCAAAGTCCGCTGCAAGAAGAGGAGACACTCAAGGTCAAAGGGCAGGTCCAACTGCATTACAAACCAATCAGGTATGTGTCTGTGATGGTGGAAGTCATCAAGGGAGGCCAGATGTTGGCCAAACACTCACCCGTCTTTACGCAACCTTTGTCAGTCATGAGCAAGTTGGATACCTTCAGGTCCCTGTTGTTGGAGGAAAGAGAGGTTCATCAGGAGACAGACAAAACCAAGTGCAGCCCTTCCCCAAATCCTGCTCCCTTAAGCAGCCTCTCTCCCACACTGACACAGATAGTAGCAGGCCTGCAAGCTACATATTGATCCTATCTCCAGTCAAATGCCCAGTCCTTGCTCTTCTCTCACCTATGGATTATGAAGTTTTCATGCAGGTACTGAAGGCCCTTGAGAACCTGGAGAATGATACACTTCACCTGCAATGGGTTGGAGTAAATGAATAGGGCATCATTAAGGAGCCATCTCTCTTGCGTAAAACACACGTTACTTTGTCTTGTGCCATATTCTGCTCTGGGGTTCAAAGTTCCACAGAAAGGCAACACAAGAAGCTGAAAGGATTAGTCTTATTGAACTGACCTAAAGCATACTTTACCTTATGGGCCAATGATCTGTCTCAATATACGGCAGCTTCCTATGATATGGATGATGCCCAAATAAACCAACCAGGCTACTCCTGCTCTGTTTGAACACCTACATACTTTGATTCTTTTGTTCATGCTTTCCTTTTAAAAAGTGCCTTCTTGTCTTTCTTCCATCTCAAATTTGGTCACAACCATGCCTTGGGTTCAACCAACTGCACCTTTTTATGACATCTCTTTCATTCTGATGAAGACAGTGATCCGAACAATCAACACAAGGCTGTTACTTTCCCCATCTCACCTGAGCTTCAGAGAAGGGAGCCTGCATGTTCTCCAGGAGGCTGGCGAGGTCCTGCTCACAGTAACCCATCACAAGGAAAATGCTGCAGGACAAACACACACATTTTCTTTTCTGTAGTTGGAGATATATCTACCCAAGAGGCCAGAGCTGAGCAGAAAGAAGTGGCTTAAAAGACAGGCTCTTGACTGCTTGAGTCATATTCTGGAGGCCACAATGCCTTGGAAACCATGCTTTGCTTTCAGAAACAAAGCAACCCCCCACCCCCAGCTTCCTTTATTCCTGCTAACCTCCATCCTGCTTTGTGTGCAAAGTTTTGTATTTTTAAAGTTTGTATTTTTTATTTTTAAAAAAGATTATATAAGCTAGCCTTAGCATTCAAGAATAGCTGATGTAACTGCAGTGGGGAACCTCTGACATGCAGGTTGAATAAGACTCGCCCCACAACGCCAACTGGGGCAGCCACCTGCAGGGCAGGTAAAGATACAATTTGCACCAAAGTCCTGTGCCTTTGCAACTTCTGCGAATCATCTTATGGTCAATGCCTACAAAGTCCTGTGTTTTTCAAGTGCCACCTATCAGCTGACTGCCAGAACTTGCAAAGTGCTGTGCCTTTGCCTGTGCAATTTTAATTTCAAACAGCATGAGTAAAGGAAGATGGGTCATCCAATGCTATTACTGTGTCAGGTGTTTTGACAGGTCCAGTTGTCAAACTTGGCCCATGGGAGCAGTGAGGGAGGTAAAACTCTTGCCCAATGGCAAGATCCAGCCCCCCACTCTTGGGTGACATAAAATGGCAGCTTTGGGGGACAGGAACGAAAAGCCTCCTGCTTGAGGTAGAGGAAAGGTTATGGGGACAGGAAGGGCCTGGTCAGTACCTCTCCAAGTGATTCCCCACCACCACCTCTTTCAGTTCCACAATGTTGGGGTGCTGGAGCTTCAGTAACAAGGTGATCTCTCGTAGGCTGCTGATGGGAATCCCTATAGGGAGAAGTAGCACATTAAGATGACAGTGGGCAAGACTAAACACAAAGTATATTTCATTGAGCCAAGACCAGCAGGGATGCCTCAGAGCTCTCCCATTCTGCTCACCATCTTTCTCTTTGTCCATCCGCACCTTCTTCAGTGCCACAATCTCATCTGTTTGGGTGTCCCGGGCACGATCTGGAACGGCAATGCAATCAGAGTTCTGTGCCTGGGGAAGCCACTCTCCACCTTCCACTCCCACAGACAAGCTAACGTAGAGCTGGGAGTGCTCCTGGACTCAAGTGCCAACTCAAAAGTTGCCTCTCATCAAAGTGGCTTTACACAAGCCACTTTCCCACCTCCTTTCTTGCTTTTCCACCTGGGATTATCATTGTCCTAAATCATATAGTGTGAAAATGTCATCAATGATATTTATGCCTGAAAAATATACATCTATTATCACTGGAGAGATTTCAAAGAGAGCTGGAGAGGGTGTGTGCATGGCCAAGATCAGGGAGCTGAGATTTTGAATTCCAACTACACCTGCTTAAGTCATAACATCAAGGAACAGACAGGACCTTAACCAGCTCTGGGGCCACCCCCTGTGTTCCAGATTGTCTTGGGTCACACACAGCACCAGTTCTTGACTGGTTCATGTGGCAGCACTCACACACAATGCCGTAGGTCCCTTCTCCAATACGATTGAGTTTCTCGAATTCCTTCACACTCCGACATCTTCCCAGCTGAAACAACAGATGGGTCACAGAACTAAGTCCCTGCTTGATTCCTGAGGAGATGCTGCTGAGGATCCTGGTCATATAAACAAAGATCATTACACCATTCCCAGGCATCTCCTTACAACTGGAAGATGGTGAATAATATTATTTCTGCTTCTTTGCACAACTTTTTATTGTTAAATAACGTAAAATGGTAGAAATTTTTTAACCTGCTTTTCAATTAAAAAATTCCCAAGAGTGAGAAGAAAATAACAATAATAGCACAACTGAATAATACTTTTCAGTGTTATGCAGTAACTGCACATATAACTGACATATATATAGCCATGCAGAGCAACCTCATACACATACACTTGGAAGTAAATTGGAATCACACCTTACCCACTTATCCCTCCTGGGTAAGTAAGCATAGGATTTAGCAATGTCTTCAATGCCAAGGTTGCAGGTTCGATCCCTGTATGGGACAGCTGCATATTCCTGCATTGCATTGGACTAGTTGATCCTCAGGGTCTCTTCCAACTCTACAACTCTATAATTCTATGAAAATTATGTCTACGTGGAATGAAAGTTGCACATGGTTTCAGTATCGATAAAATACGCTCGGGGCAAATAATCTCACCATCCACAGTCAGCCCCATCAGTATGTGCCAAGGCCACATTTGCACAAGCAGTATTTGCACGTTCAGGGCTTAATACACGCACAATCCGCAGCTCTTCTGCGGACGTTTCACTGTAGGATTTGCAAGCGCCAGAGAATAAAAACCCTGCACACCCCCAGCCCCGTCCGCCTTGCAAACACGCAAGAGGGGCGGGGCAACTCTTCCACGCAAATTCTCCTGGGAGTTGTAGTTCCACTTACCCTGTGTCCTTGAGGTACCGTGAAGAAGCCGCCGCCGCCGCCGCCTCGGAGCCGCTTCAGCCGCAAACTCTCTGACTCCGGCTCAGCCGAACCCGCCTCCGTCATGGCCGAAGCAGAGCGCACTTCTACTTTCCTCACAGCCACTGCGCATGCTCAAGCCACTTCCGTACAGTTATAGTATGAACTTCCGCACAGAGCCCTTAGCAACGGTTGCTACGCGAGCCCTTTGCCCTGAGCGGGAGAAACTGGGGTACTAAAATCGGGCGAGGGGGAGAGAAAGGAAGGATCCAGTCCTCCTAGATTAGACTGAAGAGTGGGGAACACACCTTTTCTAAATTATCATTTTTTTTGCATAGCATTCTAAGTGGCTTACAGAACATAAATACCAAGTTCCAAAATTATTATTATTATTATTATTATTATTAGCCTTCTAAAAAGCACCCCAAAACTTTAATACTAAAGCTGTACATAAGGTAATATACAGCAAAATATAGAGGCTGAGTTTAGATGCTTTGCAATTGGTAGAGGGCATTTGGAAGAATGTGATGCTTTAGCCCACCTGGGCTTTCATTCTCCTCCAACCATCCAATGTCTACAAGGAGAGATGCACCTGTCAGAAAGATGCACCAGTCAGGATCGAGACTACAGTCACTGTGGCGATAGTCATCTAGGCCATGCAAGGAGTTGCAGTGGAACATTACGCATTGCGATCTTAAGTGACTACTCTCTGCTCCATTTGACCAAGCCTGTGATCCTGGCAGGGCAAGAGGGCCCAGGAAGCATTTCACCAGAAATAGCAATTGCTGAAGCGGAGTAGTTGCCATTCACAGAGTGTACTCCCCAGTGTTGCTTTCACTGGTGCAACAGGCACTTTTCTGTGTGTTGGGTTTCATAGCCACACCCACAGTACATGCTTACTCTGTATGATGTTGGCCTGAATATATTTTGTAGCATTTATTATAATATCTTAAATTGCAAACTGTCTTTGCCGAAAGATTGTACATAAAAGTGATAAAATAAATAAATGAATAGTTCCTCCCTACACATAGGGTGCCTTACTCTTGCATCTGCAGTTAGAGAAGTGAAGGTTCCTTTTGCACCATTGTGTCTTTCAGACATAATGTGTGTGAGGAGAACCTGAGCTTACAGGGTTACACAGCTCAGAGCGTGCGTCCTGCCTACTGTGGGGAGGAGAGACTCTGCGTCACTTCCGAGGGTCTCAGTCCTTTGTTCTATTCTGCTTTTGGTTCTTGTCCGGGACAGACATGCTTGCACAATGTTCCGTGACTGTGGATAATTCTGCTGTATTAAAGTGCTTTTAGCTTTTAGTAACTCTGCATGAAACTCTGATTTATGCACACTGACGCACAGGAGACAGAGGCTTATTTTTCTGACCGCTGCTGGATTCTGCTGTTTTGCTCAGAGCTTTAGAATGCGTTTGAAGGCCTGCTGCCATGGAAGCTCTCTGAGCTATAAATCACTTCAGAATGTGTTCCCTTTTTGTGCCAAATGCCCCTTCATCAAAGCTCTCCCTTCTGTGCTTCACCTTCACATGAGAGCAGGGTGATGCTGCTCACACCTTATCTGATGAGTTGTGGGTGCGGTGATAGGATTTCATATATGGTGGTCAGTGTGCAGTGTGAAGGTTCTATCACAGATACAATTTTCATAGTAGTTTAAGATAAGAATTTAAGAGCCTTCTGGATCAGGCCAATGGCCCCTCTAGTCCAGCATCCTGGTCACCCACCTGCTTTTGGGGAAACCCAACAGCCAATCCCTCTTTCCAGAGAACTATTGTAGCTTTGGGAGGGAAATAGGGATCTCCTAATGATTCTCAGCACCCTTAACAAACTACAGTTTTCAGGATTATTTGGAGGAAGCCATGACAGTTTGAAGTGATATGATACTGCTTTTAATGTATAGTACAAATGGAGCCTATGTGATTATAGCAGTTACAAGGAGTTAAGCTAGTTGCAGGAGAATGTGGGGGATTTAACAAAAGCTTCAGCAACTTCGACAGAATATGCTCAGGGTGGATTGCACCTTATAACTACACCACACCCTCTTCCAGGTGTAATCCAATGGATCTCCCAAACCCTTCACGACATATTTTGCCTGGACCTTCCTTTCTAGGAGTGCAGGTATGGCTGAGATGTTCCCTCTGCTCCAACAATACTAATCACTCATGCAGATACTGGTCCATTATTGACTGGGAATCTTAAAACATTTACCAAACATATTTATTTGGAAATGAACATCCATCATCAACCTCATTTATATTTGGCTAAGCTTTGCCCTTCCTCCTCCTCCTCCTCTTCCTCCTCCTCCTCCTCCTCTTCCTCCACCTCCAAATGTGGGAGGTGGGGAAAGTGAAACCATGAAAGGATTCATTGTGGTGGGATTCCCATTTATTGAGAGGGGGATCCAGGACTGGGCTGCTAGCTTCCCTAGATGGTATCCATCACACTGAGTGCTGTTGATTCTCCACTGTGCACTCACTGATCTCTGCTGGTTCTATAAGCGTCTACAGTGCTGGGCTTCGTGTGCACACTATATGCGCCAAAGTCTTCAGTGTCCCGGATGGTTTTTGTTTCAGGGATTTCATCAGTATAACTGTTCAACAGCACTTCCTCCGAGGGCCCAGTCACAATGATCTTAGGAATAAGCCTTTTCTTCTTGGCAAGTTTATCAGTAGATACTGCAAGGAAAGAAGGAAATATCAAAGTGCTGCATACTGGGCTGGGGTATGGACCTTCCTAATATCAAAGGGATGCAGCAATTGTCTAAGACAGAACTTAGTATTTCATTTTCAAAAAGAGCTGCCAAGGCCAAAATCTGCAGGAAGACTCAGCTTCTGACATGAAACCTCCTATCGGATCCTAAGTGTGATAAGTCTAGTTGTGGACACTCAAGACCTGCTGTGTTTGTTCCCTCCAAGGCAGGAGCAGGTTAACTTGGTATGATCCCACTCTCACCTGGCTTACTCCTGATCACTCTCAGTGTAGGTCAATGAGGAAGTCAGAGAATGAGGAACATAATCAAAAGGCTGGAAACACATTTCTTTGATGGTGTTCTGACTTCATGCTAGCAGTTTAAACAGCAATACTTCTTGGCCCTTCCTTGGACAGCCTTGGGGCTGTCATGATGAGCTCTAGTTCTTCAAAATGTACCACTGCTACCAAGGCCTCAAGAAATTTAGTTTGCTTCATTTCCAGCTGAAGAGTGACATTGACAACCCATATAACTGGAAGTGAGGTGATGCCCTAATGATGAAGAATAATAGTTGCACCAGGACTGCAGAGCTGAAGGGAAATATGCTTTTGTCTCTGCCATCGGCCAGGGAACAAAGGGGAAGTGGCAGGCTGCACCTCTGCCCTCCCAGGAAGATTGCCCCAGTAAGGTGAAGACTGGGCCAGAGAAGGAGCAGCTGCAGAGTATCTTTGTGCTTCACCCCTCCCTCCTTCCCAGGAGGCTCCAACTGCATTTGCCCTTGGAATTAAGTGGGTAGCACTCTGGCCAAGGGACAAAGTGCTGCTGGGTTGATGGGGGGGAGGGCTGGGAATTATTGCACTCTACTGCAAACCGCCTTGAGAATCTTTCAGTAAAAAGCAGGGTATAAATCTTTTAAAGAAATAGTAACCATTTCTCATGGTTTTGTTTTGTTTTTTTGTTTTGTTTAAATACTGTTGCAGACTCCAAACCCTCGAGATAAGGTGGATTAGAAAAAATACCCTTATAGCCTATGTTGCTAGATGCATGGCTTCACTAAGTACATGTACACAGTGGTACCTCGGGTTACATACATTTCAGGTTACATATGCTTCAAGTTACACACTCTGCTAACCCAGAAATAGTGCTTCAGGTTAAGAACTTTGCTTCAGGATAAGAATAGAAATCGGGCTCCGGCGGCACGGCAGCAGCAGGAGGCCCCATTAACTAAAGTGGTGCTTCAAGTTAAGAACAGTTTAAGAACGGACCTCCAGAACGAATTAAGTACTTAACCTGAGGTACCACTGTATCTACAAAGGACTACTGAGAACATGCGAATGAGATATGCCATTGCTGTCACTATGACCCACTGTTCTCCCTTCCTCACCTTCTACTTGCATAGGATGTGGCACAGGCTTCTTTGTTGGTTTACCCGATGTTGAAGGTTGAATGTTTCCATACATATGCTGGCTCTGTTCTTGGAAGCTGGGCTTGGGTTCTTTGACCTTGCTACCATCTATATTTTTATGAACATGAGCTGCTAAGGAAAAATACAAATATTAAGAATGGAAAAGGAGACAGGTGTAGCTCAAGGGTAGAGCATAAGCTTTGCATGCAGAAGGTCCCAGGTTCGGTTCCCGGCATCGCTAGGGAAATGTCCCCTGCCTGAAATCTTGGATTGTTGCTGACAGTTATAGACAATGCTGAGATAAAGCACGTTCCTACGAAATTTTTAAAATCCCACCTAAATAGAACAAGCAATCTTTTACCTTGCCATTTGCTAGCTCTTTGCCAAAGACCAGCAGCCAATCAGAACATGAACACCTTATAAGATCAGACTGAGGGCCATCAGTGATGATGGGAGTTGTAGTCCAGCAGCATCTAAAGGGTCACAGGTTCCCTGCTCTAACAATTGCACTGCCAGGCACTGGCTTAGCTACTTCAAGGAACCCATAAGCAATCCATGAAGGGAACAGCCTTCCTCCCTTGTTGCTTCCCCCAAGGAAGACTCTCTCTGAATGTGGACACTCCATTTAGCTGTTGTGACTAATAGCCATTGATTGACTTCTCTTCCCCCACAGATTTATTTTAAATCTAATTGTCATTCATTTCCAGCAGATCTGCTCTGAAATCAAAGTAAGTTGTACACTTATTCCCCACCCCCTACAGTGTTTCAAGAGGGTTCTTTGTGCTACAGATATTATAGAGGGCTTACCCAATTGATGAAGAAGACAGAGAGAGATCCAGAACAGGTTAAGGATCAATAACATGGGTGCTTCCAGGCTAAAGCCTCCCCCAAATAACTGTGATGCTAAACAGGTACAGAGGGATGCTACAAATCTGCATGTGCTGATTTATGCATATATATGCAAATATAGGAATTACTAGAATTTCACAGAAGCCATGCTAATTAGTTTCCCATTCAGAAAACAAACCTATCAAGCAAGACCTGCTGATCTGGTTCTACGAACATGACATTCTAATTGTCCTCATTGAACTTTAGCTTTGTTTGTTTTATGATAGTGCTGTTAATTTGTTTCCTATTTATTGGCCTTGTTTTTATGGATTCTGTAATTTGTGTATATTGATATCTTTTTTCTGTAGATTTGAATTATTAGTTATTTAATTGTCTCACACTCTGATACTGAAATATCCAATGAAGAACAGAATGTATAAATGCTTAGGTCATGTCCACACCATACATTTAAAGCGGCCTCCCCCAACAAATCCTGGGAACTGTAGTGTTTCCCTCACAGAGCAATAATTCATAGCAACCTTTACAAATTACAGTTCCCAGGATTCTTTGGAGAAAAGCTTGTGCTGTAAATGTAGGGTGTGTTAGAAATAAAAAATAAAAATGAGAACTTGTGGGATGTTGGACTTTTTATCCAACCCAGATAGTGGATGGGATTAGGGACAGAGAAATGAGGGTGGGGAAGAGGCAGGCATTATCTGACTGACTGTTCTTTTGAACTAAGTGCCTGATTCTTGGCATATTTTCTGAGAAGAAATTCCACCAATTTCTGCAGTACTTGCTTCCAGGACCGAAGCCTGAAGATGATTGTAAATGTGCAGCAGAATGAAGTGGTAATGGGGTAATAGAAGGGAATGTGCTACGTTTTGCTGCAGGTAGGGAAATCACATTTCTGAATGGTCCCTGACATTAAAAAAACCCTGTCCCTGCATATAAAAAATTGGCAGATCAGGAAGGAGATTGGGATAGAACCTTTCTCCTTGATGTGCTTGTGTTCTTACTTGCAGAGGGGCTTTCACAAATCTCCTACTTGCAGCCTGAAGTGGTACCATTCATTCTACCACCTCAGGATCCTACCACCACATCCTGCTGCCTGTGTAGTGTCCAGGCTGCCTCAATCTCTCATCCAAAATGGCATCTCTCAAAACAAAAGGAGTAGCAACTCTCCTCCCCCAACCCACTTCATTTACAAGCCAAAGCCATTAGGCTGGCTTGACCTCATTCTGCTCATGCCAACTGTTACCTGGCACTAACCTGAACCCTTCTTGGACATCATTCTGTAAAGAGGAACAAGAACATTTTACCTCCTCCCACATCTTCATGTTTGCTGTGAGACCCCCCCATAGATGAGCCTACAGTCCTTGCTCCCCCAACATTGACACTACTCCATCCTTGATTGCATTGTCTGGGTCCTTTTGTGACTCAGCACCAACCAGCGCCATCATCATCAAAGAAGCAGCACACCAGATGCACAGCAGGAGGGGGCTGATTCAGCTCAGGAAACGACTCCTGTGATATCCTCCTCAGGACCCTTTACCTGTGGCAATGTATGGGTGCTGTAAGAAAGTACAGGTTTCCCTCTTTTTTTCTGCCCTCTTTTTCTCTTGGGCTAATTAATGTTTGGCATGTTTTCTCCCACCACCATTTTATATTTATTATATCCTTCTCACCATATTCAAATGATTTTTTCCCCTTACATCCTCAGACAAAACCATCTCAGGAGAAGTTAGAGTGAAGAGTAATAGATATTGAGCCACTCTCATCATGGTAGGCAAAACCTAAATCCCCTTCACTGCACTACACTGGCTCTAACTTTTCTAAAGTGCTCTGACTTTTTTGGAATTTGCACTAGGATGGTTTGGATGTTGCAAGATTCTTCGTGATGATAGGTAAGTGCTATTGGGACAGAGTAAGGGAGCTCCCCTATTTTCCCATTGTGGGTGACCCTGAAGAACCCTCCAAAACTGTTTGTACCATCAACAGGTCATTCTGCCAAGAAACTTTTTCTAATATTTAGCTACAGTGATGGAAAACAAAGATGCTCCATCATCTATGTGCTAGCCCATGGGTAGGCAAACTAAGGTCCAATCACCTTCTCAATCCGGCCCGCAGACGGTCCAGGAATCAGCGTGTTTTTACATGAGTAGAATGTGTCCTTTTATTTAAAATGCATCTCTGGTGTATTTGTGGGGCATAGGAGTTCGTTCACCCCCCCCAACAAAAATATAGTCCGCCCCCCCCCACAAGGTCTGAAGGACAGTGGACCAGCCCCCTGCTGAAAAGGTTTGCTGACCCCTGTGCTAGCCCTTCAAAAATTTGAAGATGGCCTCTGCATATTGCCTCTTAACCGTCTCTTCTCCAAGTTAAACATAACTAACTCAACCTTTTCTCATCAGACTGGTTCTCCAGACACCTCACCATCTTTATCTCCTTCTCTGGAAATGTACCAGTTTATAAATATCCTTCCTCCAAGAGAAAGTTGGCCATATTCTTCTTAAAAAGAAAGATGGTCTTTAAATTTTAATAGTAGTAGTTGTAAATTTGCATGGTGGCAGACAGCCCTGCAGTTTGGGTCAAGCTGTCACACAGTAGAGGAACCCACCCAACCTCACCTGTTGAAGACCAGTGCTCTAGACAACACAACCTCATCTTCACCAGTCAGTAGAATGGGGATAATTTTGCTGCCGCTCACTTATGCTCCAAAGTTATGCTGCAGTTAGTGTCATACAACCAGCAGAAACATTTTCAAGAGGCAGTCCAAGCACAATGTGCATGTTGCCGTGCTATGAACTGGCTCTATCCATGGCCAAGGTCTATTTATTTGGAAAGCAATGGTGCCTGAACACTGAATTCGCTTTCTTTCTTCTCCCCTTCATTGTCTCTTCCTTTTGTATGTGTCAAATATTTGTTAGTTTGAAAGCCATTCTGGAGTAGGAACCAGTCTATTTTTTGTCCAGCCCTAAATACACTATTTTTATCCTAATTATTCTATATACAGCCCTAAATACTTGATGATGATGGGAATCATCATCACCGTCAAATAATACTCAACAATAACAACAGCAATATGTTAAAAAAAAAAATCGATATGCAAATAAGATTTATATCTGCTTCGTGCTTAAATTACTCCCAAGCTGTGCACAAGCGCTTTCCCCCGCATCTCATCATCTTCGTTTTCTTTCTCCCTCGTTGCCATAGGAACCGCCACCTACGAGCCTTGTCATGCAGGTCGTGCCCACGAGTGAATTTTTGTAAAGTCTACGCATGCGCCGGCACGGATCCGGTGAGCGAGACTGCGGCGCGGTGAGAAAGATGATGGCGGTCATGATAGACGGTCGTCTCGCGAGGCGTGGCTGAGATCGCGTTCGAGGCGACGCGGAAGAGGCTGGGGAGAGAACCCGGAAGTGGGCGAGGAGGGAGCCCGGAAGTTTTGGTCAGGGGAGTAGACAGAGGACTCAATTCAGAATGGACGGTAAGGCAGCTCTTTCCCCTTCTTCCTCGGGTGGGTGGGGGATGGAGCGACTTCACATTCAACCCTGATCCAGGCTGTGGGGACTTTGGGACTGGAGCCTTTCCTACAACGTAGTGGGGATAACTGGGAAGGTGAAAGCGGGGTGGGGTTCCTGGGGGTGGGGAAGTGTATAACAATGAAGCCATCAAGACACGACTTTAGCATTCTCATACCCAACCCCCTGCCTTCACTCCCATAAAGTAAGTGTGTGTGTGTTTATATGCATATATATTTATACATATAAGCACACACCCCTTGTGCATGTGAGCTGGAGGTAAATTCTCTCGAGTTGTTTAGAATGGATCTGGGTTGGGGATATCTCTCCAGGCTGCCTTCCTGCCTGCCTGTTAGAGTTGTTGACTTTTTCTCTCCCCTCCGCCCCCAGGCTCCTGCCTCATGCACATTTGTCAGGCAAAGGTTCACCTGTTCAGTTTCTGGCACAAGTGCCTTCCTAGAAAAGGAAGCTGGCAACCTTATTGCCCCCCAAGACAAGGCAGTCAAGGAGGAGGAGGAGGGGAGGGGAGTTTATTTTTCTTCTTCTTCCTTCAACTAAAGGCAAGTTGGCTACTTGACACGCAGGCAAAAATCTATCTGCTGTGTTTGGCATTTTGAAGGAATGCTTCCCCTTCCCCATCAAATTGTTCTGATTAAATGTCTGGGGTGTTTGTTTTGCCTGCAGAGTGTGTTTAGGCTAACTTAATTTTAGTCATTTAGTACAACTTAGTACAATTCATGGATTGCATAGGTTGTCAAGTCTGACCACCTTGTCGTATGTCACAGGGTTGGACTAAATAGTGTATTGGATATGCCTTGTGATTTTGTGGGAGACAGAGTCAGATGTTTGGCTTTGATCTTTGATATAGCCCACTTTCATTACTCCTGCACTTCACTCACAAATGACTAGGTAATCTGGATTGTGTGGTTTGTTTTAAATATGTGGCACAGAGGTTCCTGCCTAAGGGCAGGGGGTCAGGCAGTGGTTTTCTAACCCATACTAGAAAATATCTATTGGTATTATGATATGCCCTAGGGATGGAGCCCTGTGGACAGAAATGTATGCCTGTGAGAGGCATGTTTGCATTGGCCAGAAACTGATTTTTCCATAATAATAATTTTAATAATATTTTTATTATATGTACCCTGCCCACCTGACTGGGTTGTTCTAGCCACTCATCTGGCTGGCAGTCCTTTCAAGAGAATCATTTCTGCGAGCCAAATAAGACTGTATGTTTAGAGTCTTCAAAAGGGGATCCTTTAACAAGCAGTAACGTATTTTCCTCATTTCTTGTATGCCACTTCCTGTTCCTGGATGCCAGACAGGTGACACAGTGTATGAGCCAGTTACCTGGGTGGCCTGGTGTTTGATCGATTTCCCCTCACCACAGAGGTAGAACAGGAGTCTCCAGCTAGCAGTTATCCTCCAGGCAGCTTGAGAGGCCAGAGTACAAAGGAAAATGATTGCCTTGGTTAAAGTTGAGTGTTGAATTCTGGAGAGAGAAAGTGATGTGGTACTTTGAAAGACTGGCTTACTAGTATATTGTCACATGATTAGTATATAGGCTATAAATGCATGACAGGTCAAGAAGTTGGGCTCCAAGGTGCAACGATTCCTCCTGTGAAACTGGGGGACTGGAAAAATAGAATGATTTTTAGCAGCAAATGTAAAAAATGTAGGAGCTAGTTCATTGTATAGAGATGAATGTATTTCATATTCCTCATGTAAAGTTGCTAGACACAAGGTGCTTAGCACAAAGGATTTTTGTTGCTCTATGGGAAGGGTGTATTTAATGTACCCAGTTTGGACCTCTTTGGGCTAGAAGGAATGCTTGGGTTGGTGGAAATTTCAGCCAGTACCCTTCATTCTGAGATCTTTTTTCTGAAACCCAACTATTGTTATATTTCTCTTCACAGATACACTCTTCCAGTTAAAGGTGAGTGCTGGACACTATGAAATGCTGTTTCTTGTTGCCAGCTAGGGCTTCACTATTAACTATTCTGCAGCAAAGTATAGAAAAGGATGTAAATTTCTTTTTAAAAAATATACTGTACACTGTGCAAATGCTGAATTATTGAGAGAGAAATTAATTATTTTGAAGATTAGTACCCTGCCTTTCAAATGGATGGTCTGCAAGGAGGGTAACAATCCTCAAGACAGCTGTATGTGCATTATTATTATTTTTTAAATCACCATTTAAAAATGCACTTTTTCATGATGAACTTATGTAGGTAGCACCTAGGTTTCTGTCTGGAAGTATTGTCTTCTTTGGACAGAGAAAGCATCTACTTTCTGGAATGGCAGGTTATTAGTTTGTAGTTGTGTATGAGACTCTGGGATGGGCAGCTCCTGGGGACCACTCTTAAGTAGTGGGAAGTTTCACTGACTCAGACTAGCTTTTCCCACAGCTCTCCATGGTGCATTCAGTGCAGGTGGCTTCTATTCTGTCCTGTAAAATTTATTGATACTCTACAGTATGCCAACCCCTTGGTATTGCTTCTTTGTAGACTCTGAATATGCGCACAACTTAAAAATTACTCAGGATGTATTGGTCTAAAGTAGGGAGACAATGGCCATTTCTACCTCTTGTTTCTGTACAAGAGCCCTCCTGGACCAGACCAGATGCCTGTCACACAGCAGCCAACCAGATGCCTCCGAGAAGCCCCTAAGTAGGACACGAACACAATGACACTCTCATGCTCATGATCCCCAGTAATAGTTATTTACTGGAAGTGATATAACCCTCATGACTAGTAGCCATTGTTATCCGTTTCTCCATGGATTTGTCAAATCATCTTTTAAAGTCATCCAAGTTGGTGGCCAGTACAATCTCTTGTGGTAGCCAGTTCTATAGATGAACTGTGTGATGTGTGAATATTCCCCCCCTTTCATCTGCTTTAAATTTTCCACTTTTTAGATTCTTTGGATGACCCTGGGTCTAGTATTATGAGAGGAAGAGAAGAAAAACATGATCTTCTTTTCCCACCTCTTACATACATAATTTTACAAGCCTTTGCTATATTTTCCCTACATCCCTTTCCTTCTTTTTTTTTTTTTTTTTTTGGTAAACTAGAACACCCCAAATATTATAACCTTTCATCATAGGGGAGTTACTTTAGCCACATATGGCTTGTCTTTTCTTCACCTTTTGAGGTCTTGCACATACTTTTTGAGATATGGTGACTAGAAATGTACAAATAGCAAGTTCTTCCCTGTGGATATCTCCTCCTCTGGAGATGTTTTTCTGCCTGCCTACCTACCTACTGTGTATATCATTCTCTCTAGTTTACAGCCAAGCAGCTGGAGAAGCTTGCCAAGAAGGCAGAAAAGGACTCCAAAACCGAGCAAGCCAAAGTCAAGAAGGTAATAGAAACAAATGCTGGTGAAGAGAGTAACTGCCAGATGTACCTGGAAGGCTGACTGCTTCTCCAATCAGGAACTCCGATAGCAACATTGCTGCTCTCTCTAAGCCTCTTTGCTTACACACTGTGGCTCCCCATTTGAACATCAGGAACCAGTGCCCCTCCAGATCTTGTTCAATTCTAACTCTTATCAGCCCCAGTCAGTATGGCCAGTGGTTTAGGATGATGGGAGTTGGGTCCAACAACATCTGGAGTGCAACAGATTCTGTATCCTTGTTTTAATTGTTTTTGTTTTAAGGCTCTGTGTTTCCTGTGTCTTTCTGCTCAGTGCAAAGTTTTGGCTCCCTTAGTTTCTCCTTCCTATGCGCATCCTCTCTGTGTTTTGCTGCGTTCCATTTCTGGCAGAGCCTCACCTTCCTCCATAACTGATCTACTTGTCTGTATCTGTCTTTAGTAGCTCCATTCCTGAACATGTTTGTCCATTTTCTTGTTTCTTCCTTCACTCCTGATTTCTTTGTCTAGTGCAGATTGTAAGTAAGGACCTTTCTACATTGTGGGCACTACATTGTTGCACCACTAAAAATGGAGAGGCATGGAGCAGTCCTTATTTAGGGAAAAGGTGGGCCTAGCAATTCTGCGCCATGTATAGAATTCTTGATGTTGGGAGACACTGTTTGAAGGTCACCTTCTTGTTTTGGCCAAGCCATGCATATATGTTGTCAGGTGTGGGGCAGGTAAACATGCAGCTGGCTTGAAAGGTTTTCTGGCTGATTGGCAGCACATTTAGAGCCCCATGCAAGTGCTCTGATTCTGGTGAATTCACCCTGAGCATCTCCCCATTTTTCTTCTGCTCCAGGCCCTTCAACAGAAGAATGTGGAATGTGCCCGTGTCTATGCGGAGAATGCCATTCGGAAGAAGAACGAAGGCTTGAACTGGCTCCGTATGGCTTCCCGAGTGGATGCGGTGGCCTCTAAGGTCCAGACGGCAGTGACTATGAAGGGGGTAAGAAGATGTACTTTGGCACCGGTGTTGAGTATCCACAGTCTATCCTGGTAGATGCTTCCTCTTCCCTGCTGCTTAAGGCTACAAGGACTTGCCTTTCACATTGGCCATGTTTGTACATAATGTTTACCAACATGGTGTACAGTTTCATGACACCCAGTGAAAATCCCCTACTTTGTGCTCACCAAGGTCTCCTGCCCTTCTCATTGCTTTCTTAAATATCACATTTTTTACCATAGGCATTGCTGGGCAAGGTGGGTTGATTTACATCGAGATGATATAAATCACAGCCATTTTGTGGTGGTGCCCATGCCAGTTTCTCATATTTCCATAACCTTCCCCCACTCCAGTCCATCTGAAAAAGTCCACACTTCACCATTCGTCAATAACAAACTATGGCTTACTGGGAACGAGCAACAGACTGATGCGCTCTCTCAGTCGCACCTGCTTCACTCCTCCCTAGCAAGAAACAACATTGAGCTGGCTGCTGTGTGGTTTAATGTTCAAGCCAGTGCTTGTGTCTTGTTTCTCTCCAAACACACCATGACTGGTAAGCCATGAGCAAACCTCAGCTTCCACATGTGATTTATCTGGCAAGAAACAAATCACCAGCACCGCTTAGCATGTAACACTAAGCCAGCTGCTCCATGGTTCTGTAAAGGGGGCACAGGGAAGGAGCCGGGCAGGATGACTGAGCAGCACGCAGAGTAATTTATTATTTCAGGCTAGGGTGTACCATTACATGAAAACTGAGCTACAGTTGGACCGACAGCCACCCATCCAGCCAGGTGTTGTCTGTCTTGGTTAGCAACAGATTTCTAAGATCTCTGGAAGAGTCCTTTTCCAGCCCTACTGCCCGAGATCCAATCTGCAATTTAATCCATAATGTTAAGTATGTTGTTATCGGCAAACATGCTCATTTGACCCCTGGGTTGCTGACTCTTCCTTATCCCATATTGGTATGTGAGCAGAACTGGCTAGTCTGGTTTGCTCCATTGGAGCCCTATGGGCTACTTTGGGGCCTCTTACCCACTCTACCCCTTTCCACTCCACCCATTTTTTCTCTGCTGCTCTCTATTGCCCCCAGCATCTCAATCCTGGCCCCTCTTGACTTTTAGACCTTGAGTCTGGGCTTCCAAGACTGAAAATGATGAAATGGCCGTTGAGGTCTATCAGCTGAGGACCACCTTGGTTGTGACTTGTGCTTCTGAAACCCTCATTCCCTGCTCATTTGACACTTTCTGCCCCCTGGCCTTTCCTGTCGTTGTTGCTCTGAGGGACATAACTCTTAAATCAGTGGTGGAGAACCTCCAGCTTGTGAACCTAATTAGACCTACCAGCCCTGCCCATTTGGCTAATGGAGGTCACTTCCGCCAAGAAATGCCCATCTGCTCTGGAGCAGGTAAAGAGGCAGTGCAGCTGAAATGAAAGCAGGTTTGCAGGCACTGCTGAGCAGTCCTCTGTACCACGTTTTGCAAAGGCTGATCAGCTGGTTGATGACACTTGCAAAATACAGGGCGGTGCACTGGCCTGCGCAGTTTGATTTTAAACTGTGCAGGCAGAAACGGCACCTGGTGTCATTGTGATGCCAGGTGATTGACAGCCCACATGTCAAATTTGGCTCATGGGATGGGGGAAGGGGAGAATGCATCTTGTGGACCAGATTCAGTTTCCCACACTTTATTTAAGTCCTCTTCATGTCCTGGCTCCAGCTCTCTGGGCAATTCCCTGATGGGCTTCTGCTTACTTAATGTATGAGACATTTTCTGACTCTCTACTGCAGGTGACTAAGAACATGGCCCAGGTGACGAAGGCCTTGGACAAAGCGCTCAGCTCTATGGACTTGCAGAAGGTCTCCGCTGTGATGGACAAGTTTGAGCAGCAGGTCCAGAACTTGGATGTTCACACTTCGGTAAGGGCTGTTTGCTGTCCAGGGAGAACAAGGCATATGTGCTGTAATGCTATGGGTGGTGGGATGCAAGACACCTTAAAACTCCTTATTCCAGTAAACCTGTTCTGTCCCCATCCCCCCCCCCCTGTTTGCCTATGACTCCTCCTCCTTCCATCTACCCCCTCACTGCCAGATATGGTGAAGTTCCGTTGAAGTTCAGACTTCTGCTGCTGCTGTAGGAAGTGTGTAAAGCACACTTTTTTTTAGCAGTATGTATGCTCTGGTCTGGAGTTTGGAATGTAGGAAGCTGCCTTATACCGAGTCAGACCACTGGTCCATCTATCTCAGTATTGTCTACACTGACTAGCAGCAGCTCTCCAGGGGTTTCAGACAGGGTGTCTCTCCCAGCCCTACCTGGAGATGTTTGGGATTGAACCTGGGCCCTTCTACATGCAAATCAGATGTTTTACTGATGAGCTATGGCCCTTGGATATGGGCTAGGGCAGGAGGAAGGCGCAGAATGTAAATGAACAGCCCTTTTCATGTATGCTGTGTGTTGGGTCTGCTAGCCCACTGTTTGGTTGTGCACAACTCTTCCCTGCCTGTGTAGAGGAAGTGATATTGTGTGTGTGTGTGTGTGTGTGTGTGTGTGTGTGTTTCCCCTGCTCTCAATGCAAGCTTCTTGTGGAAGGTACATGTTGGGCCTTGCTACTGCTGTCGCCCTTCTACGGATTCCAGTAGGAATGGGGAGAGAGTCCCCTTCATTTTCTGTCCCCAAACTGCAAGGGGAAAAGGAAAAGATTGCTGGGCTTATTGGTGGATGGCAGTAGCACCTTCCCTTTTTTATTCATAAGTAATTTTTATTGTTCTCGAGAAAACAAAATAGAGAAACTTCAAGTAAACATCATGGAATCCAGCTGCAGACACAGATTATAGAATACTTAGTACCGACTAGCTCACAGCAAATAATTAAATTATCTTGAAAGAGTCGTTAACAGTTTTGTGTGATAACTAGGCATCAGCAGAACTCCTCCAAAGCGATGTGTAGATATTGGGAGGGCCTGAGAATTTTAAGTCCTTATTGTTAAAGAGGAAAAAATAAGAACCACAATTTTTCAAACTGATCTTTCTTCACTTCACTTCTTGCCACTTGTGTGTGTTGTGTAAGATGTTCAGACAGGACTATCTCCCAGACAATGTTGAACCATGCCTCTGTCGTTATACATTACTTCCAATGTTGAGCAATGAACATCTGAGCCACCACCAGATGTTCATCAGTGGGGGACAGCAGTAGCACCTTCCTGCTGCAGGGAGATCTGGAAGAAGGGGATGTTTTGTGCTGGACACGTGTGTGGGACAGCAGGAGGAATAATTGCCACTGAGAAGCAGGCCTGTTTGTTGGGACTGCACCCATTTGCTTCTGTAGCTTTGGGGACATATTCTTGTGTTCTGTTTCCTCCCTCCTTGCTAAGGATCTGTTTTGTGGTCCCCACAGGTGATGGAAGACTCCATGAGCTCAGCCACTACACTGACCACACCCCAGGAGCAAGTTGACAGTCTGATAGTACAAATTGCTGAGGAGAATGGCCTGGAAGTCATGGATCAGCTGAACCAGCTGCCTGAGGGGGCCTCGGCGGTGGGAGAGAGCTCTGTGCGTTCCCAGGAGGACCAGCTATCGCGAAGGTTCGTTGCCACCCAAACATGCCCATAATCATTTCATAGGATTCAAATTCCTGCTTCTCTGCCAACAACAGAGACCCGGGCCTGGCAGCTTTAAAAATATCTATAGGTTGCCATATCCTGGTAGTAAGTAGCATCACTCTTCTCTCCCCAAAACAGCACCACCCATCCATGGTATCAGCTGGTTTTGGGGAGCCAAGAGGTTTTCAAAAGTATTTTTTAAAAGCTTTATAAAATTAATTTTTAATGCAAATTTAAAGAAAGAAAGAAAGCTTAAGGGCAAACAACCCTAAGGAACAGTCTCTAGAAATAGCCTGACAAACATGCTCCGTGGCTGCAGAATCTTCTCTGATGTGGCAGGAGGGGAAAGAAGGCAACACTGAACAAGAGCTGTAATACATTTTTGCAATTCCCCATGGTCAAAACTAAAAAGCCAGCTCTTTTCTGTACCTTAAAAAAAGCCTTCTTTTTTCATTTTCTATTTCTCCCGTGTTCCTGTCCAGGTTGGCTGCCCTGCGGAATTAACCCTCTCTACTCCCCTTAATGGACTGTTGCTTCTGCCTTGTTCAACTATGATTTGTGGACTTCCTGCGGGAGGCCCCTGGCCACCCCGTCCTATGGTGATTGGAAGGAAGACTGGTCCCTCGACTCCTCCAGGCCTGCTGTGTTCAGCAATGGACTTTAAATCCTCTCATGGTGATGGCAATTTACTCTCTAAAGATAGTGGCAGCAGCAAGCACCTGTGCATGAACTTGCCTAGGCTTGGCTGGGATGGCGTGATTGGGAGGCAAATTTATTGGTATGGTTCTCCTCCCCCCCAACCCCCCCCCACCAACTTCTTTTTTCAGCCCACACTTCCCCTCATCCTCTTGTGCCTGAAAGTCACTGGATGAAAGGAACAGGAGCATATAGCTCTTAGAAATGATTCAGGCAGAGCACTTGCAAGACTTAAAACCTTTATATCTGGAACCTGTGTCTAGTGTGTGGAGGCAGGTGTGCTGTTTGTTTCTCCTAATATCAGTCATTTCCTTGGCTTAGGGCAGCCTCCCTGACCTGCCCTCCAGATCTTTGGACTACAACTCCCATAAACCCCAGCTTCTACAGCTGATGGGAGTTGTGGTCAAAAGCATCTAGAGAGCACTAAGTCAGGGAAGGCTTGTTTTAGGGGATGACTTGTGGAAATTGGAATTGTGCTACAAAGTGAGCTTGTCGAGAGAATGGATGTGTACCTTTCTCCCCTCCCCCGCCTGTCTGTTTACACACCATTTTGGATTTACACACCATTAAGTGACCTTTGAAACTAATGTTCCTTTATTCTCTCCCTCCATTACACACACACAGAGATAGATTCATTTGGTGATTCTGCACCCTCTGATTCTTCTGCTGGCCCTCCTAAGAAACTCTTTGCTCATGTTCTGCATTTCAGTTCATCCTTGTCCAGCATGTACCTTTCCTCAAACTTCTGGAAGGCGAACCCTCATGTACAGAGATGCTTGGGTCCTTATCCCTGATTTGTCATATTGGAGAAGTTTGCCTCTTGGGTCCAGAGCAGCTCTTCCCCCTGCGCTCTCACTCTCTCCCCCCCCCTTTCAAAAAGACTTGGGACCTCCTAATACTCTGGGTGGAAACGGTAGGGCTTAACAGGATTAGGTTCTTGTCTTCAATGGTGTTGCTTTGACCTTTCTACCAGAGCTGATGTCAAGAGAGCAAGAACCTCTTTGGTCTTAGAGCTCACCTCTCCTGTAAGAAACCACGCTGTTCCACTTTGCTGCTGGTATTTAAAATGAGGTCTCTCTCCTCCCACCATTCTGTCTCTGAAGGGCCTGGCCTTTATGCTTGTGCTGTTCCTGTTCTTCTAAGCCGCACTTTGTGGGGTGGGGGGTGGGAACAGAGGGCGTGTTTTCATTGTGAAAGGCTTGTTGGAAAGGGGTTATAGAGTGCCACATCCTCCCAGCTCATTCTTGGGAAAAACACTGCTCTGTTTTGCCTTCCTCCACCTCTAGTTAAAAAAAAAAATTAAAGCGAATGCTGTTGTTTCTTTAATACTGTTTTAAATAAATTACTCTCCAGAAATAGGGGTGTATGGGGTTTTAGGGGAGGGGTAGTACCACCGGGGGAGCACACACATCATGCTCCTTTTGGGGTAGTTTGTCTACCTTTGGGCCCCACTCTGCACTCAGCTCTCACCTGGGACTCTTAGAAGCAGTCAACATGCAACAGCGGTCATGCCATGGGAACGGCTTCAACTGGGCAGCTAAACCAGGCGAGGGTATCCAATGAGTCTCAAACTCTCAGTAAGTTAGGAACTTCCCCTGCATTCAAAGGCAGGCTCCAGTGGATTGGGAGGATGAGATCAATAGTGGGTCCAATGATCAAGAAAGTGGTTTTTGCATGTGTTGTAGAGGGAAGTGAGGCAGATGAGATTTGTCAACCTGGGAAGGTACCCAAACTAAGAGAAGGAGAACTCTGTTGCCTTGCAAGGTGTCTTTGAGGGAAGAAATGGCTACCCTACACAAATCTGGAATGGAGTCTCTAAGATGGTTAGATGATGCCTTGTACACCACCTTTTGGCAACTCCTGCAGTCGAGCAGGTGCCAAAGTTATTGCTCTGCTTTCCTTTGGACCACATCAGTGAGGCCGAGAGGGGGGTCTTATGGGCAGCCCAGTACCTCCATACGCACTGGCCAGGCCTGCACCCCAGGGAGGTCACTTCAGTACTGCTAATGCAGTGATTTTAATTCACCCCCAGAGGTACACTCCATTGTCTCTCAGTCTCAAGGCTGGCAGATGCCAACAATCTCTGGAAATCAGTAGGTGCAGTTAGATTTACATAGGTTTCCTCACTCTTGGAGCAAGCTGGGACAATGAGTGGATAATCCTGCCCTTGGGGATCATACATAGAGGAAAGGAGGGTTACAAAAACTAAGGTCGGTGGCAACGGTCAGCCAGATTAGGCACTGCCTGAGAGCCCCAGGTGCTCAGAAGGTCTCCTGCCCTGTCGCCATCCCTGCCTTCCCTGCTGTGGCCCCAAAGCTGCTCCTTTTGAACGAGAGCAAAGTTTGATTCCTATCCACAGTGTCTGCCTACCATGTTCAATTACTCAGGAGGCCCAATGCTTCCTACTTCATTTTGTAAAAAAATTGTTGCCACAGGGCAGCTTACATGTCTGCCAATAGGTGGCCATGCCAACTGCAACATGATGAAAGAGCAGCAACTGCTGTTCTAGCTCTTATGGCTGAGAATTTGTGTCCGAGGTGAGGGCATGGAATTGAACTTGCAGCTTCTGAAACACAGCATGGCTCCCAACAGTTCTTTCTGGTGTTGCGTTCCTCCCCCTGGTCCAAAAAGGTTGGTAAATTCTGTATTGCTCCCTCAAACTCTGTGTGGTTCTGCATTAAACAGGTTTGCCACAGGAGGGCTCCCTCCCCCAAGAAACTTCTTGCTTAGTCCAGCTTTAGATGTGCTTTAGCTCCGGCAAAGGTTTTAAGGGGGTAGGGGCCTTCTGCGGTGATGGGCCTGGGCACACTTTCCTTGGGGCAGGGGGCTACTCACACCACCCTCCCCAAGCCAGCCTTGTGCGGCTTTGTGAGGCTGGTATCTGATCACATCCCATTCTTGGGCACTGCCTGGTCAGATTGTCAAAGCAGTGGCTCAGAATTGGGGCAAATAAGAGACCAACCTGGCCCCATCCATTGGCCAGAGAATGAGCAGATGCAAGGAGCTGGCCTCCGCACTCTCTGCTCCCATTGCCTGTCACTCTGGGACTGTAGAAGCAAGGAGAGAGGATGCTTTGGCCCCATCCGTCATCTGCTAAAGGAACAAGAGCTAGCAATTGCTATTCAAGGACCAGCACCAGCAAAGGGAGATCAGCCTGGCCGTTTTCAGACCACAAATGCCAGCTTATTTATGCAGCTTATTTCTCTGGCTTTAAAATAACATTCCTTTCATCTACCTTTCCCCTACTCTCCTCTCATTTTTTTTTTTTTTAGTCTGCTTTGGGAAATGGCAACTGTCTGAAAAGTGGAATAAAAATAGCAATAATAATCACAGTTGTAGTCTGCATCAAACCCACAATTCATTCCTTACTCATTTAAAAAAAGAAGCTTCCGCTTCTCGCTCCCCACCACCCTCTGCTTGTCTGGAGAATTGTGATCCCACCATTCAGCTCTTTCTTAAGCAATTGGCTGTGCTTCTTCAGCACACAGAGGGCCCTTCATTTAAAAGTGAGTCTCAGGTTAACCCCTACGTAGAGTCCTAGGGAGCTGCTTCATACCATCGATCCATCCAGCTCAGTATTGTCCACACCTGTGGTCTTCAACTGGTTCAGACCCAAGTCCTACCTCTGACTCACAACTTGCAACATGGGACCCGCTGTCAAATGTTCACGTTTGATTTATACTTAATTCACATTATTAATCCTAAAATAGCAATTCACAGAGCAGTATGCTTTAGCATTGCTACCACATGAAAAGCAGTGGTTGTTACACTTATTTTTAGTCAAAAGACTGAGAACCTGTTGAAAAAACCCCAGTTTTTGCATTCTGGGTGAAGTCCAGAAAGCCATAGAAGTAGACTCAAAAGTGAACAGAGTGCCCCTGCTCCGTACAGAGCTACCTCTCTAGAAGCATAGATGTAGGGTGGTGGGGCATGTGCTTGGCCAGAAATATGTACGTTCTTAAAAATATCTCATGCTTTTCTCCTGCCATGTTGCAGCACCTATGGAAATCAATAAAAGGTGTGTGTCATCAGACGAATGTGCCCTAACCTAGACACCATATGTAGTGTTCTTTCAGCCTTATCTAGACATGCTGCAAGCCACCTGGTATAGCCTATGGGTCCTGACCGACTGCTTAAAGAGCTGTGGCCTTCACTGATTGGCTGTGGCTCTCCATGATTTCAGGCAGGCGTTTTCCCTAGCCGTACCTGGACTGAACCTGGGACCTTCTGTGTGCAAGGCAGAGGCTCTACAGCTCAGCTGTGGTCCTTCCTCTCATGCTGTTGTGCCCCCAGCAACTGGTATTCAGTGGCATGCCAAGGTTATAATAGTGGCTATTAAAAAAAAAAGATTAGTGGCTGTTGGAGCTGTGGTCTAAAGTGCAGAGGCTTACAGGTGGATGCCAGGCTCTACAGGGCAGCTTTGGCCCAGTTTCAGTTTTGATATCTTTTCTGCACTGTAAGGCAGACCTGGATCTCATGTGTGTGCCTGCCTGTGTCTTCCTAGCTTGCCTCCTCTCTGCTGGGTAGCAGGCAGGGCTATGCAGGGGCCACAAAAAGCAGGAAATGGCCTCCACCTGCTGCCCCAGTGCTGATCCTCGCCTACACAGAGCCCCTGTGCCGCAGCCAGCCAGCAAACGCAAGCAGGCAGGCTGAATCCCTTCCCAGGTCTGTTTGTGCAGGTGCCCATCACCGCCTCCGCGTCCAAAGACAGGCTGTTCTTGAAATGCCACCGGAAGCTGCTAATGAGCTGCTTGATTAGCTAATTAATTGGCTAATGAGGAATGCTTGGACGGAGGCTGTGAGACGACAGCACCTGCCCGGATGGCACTAGGCAGCTCTGTCGGGGCCCTTGTGCAAGCTACGAGGCTGGCAAGAAGGGGAAGGTGGTCACCTGGACCTCTCGGCTGTAGTCAGAGGTGACCATGACCTCCCTGGCCTTGCCTGGAGCTCCCCAGCAACAGATTTCAAAACGGATCCTCTTCTCCGCTGGTGGAAGCTCAGGTGCCTCTTGCCATGTTCATGCATTCGACTCCAAAGAGAAAGACAGCTGGTCTCCTTTGAACTGCAGTTAAACTTTTACTTAGAGATAGGAGTGTGCTTGGCACTACTGCAGTACAGAACATGTGAGGGGTCCCCCACCAGTACCTAAGCCCAGTGAAGATAGAAGGGGAAAGAGCAGGAGAGTGCTGGAGTAAAGGTTGCTCATGAATGACTCCAGAAAGGAGGAAACATCTTGCTGGACTGTTGGGAGAGGATGTAAGAATGTCAGAAGAGTTCTGCTGGATCAGGCCAAAGCAGTCCAGTCCAGTCCAGCAGCCTGTTTGCTCAGTGGCTAGCCATAGGGCATAGGAAGCTGTCAAACCACTGGCCCATCTAGCTCAGTATTGCCCACACTGACTGGCAGCAGCTTTCCAGGATATCAGACAGAGTTCTCTCCCAGCCCTACCTGGAGATGTTGGGGATTGAACCTGGGACCTTCCACATGCAAAGCTAGATGTCCTACCATTGAACTACAGCTGCAGATGCCTAAGGGAAGCCTGCAAGCAGGACCTATGTCCTATAAAGGACATACAAAGGTAGGGTAGCTGTTTTGAAGGCCTCTTGTTTATTTGCTGGACTGCAGCTCCTACCAACACTGGCCATTGAGCAGGTTGGCTGGGACTGATAGGTAACTCGGTCCTCGGTGTTCTTGGAAGCCACACTTTGGAAGGTCTGTGAGGCTGATGAGTCCAGCTTGGTTGCCATGGGTTGGATGGGCATGGTGCCCTTTGCTTTTCAGTTATTGGGGTTGGAGGAACTGGGGCCAAAGCTACCAGATGGGGGAACAGCTGGAAACTCATTCATCGATAGTTCAGTTGAATTTCCTAAAGTGTTTGGGCAAGGGTGCAGCCTGGTTTGTGGTAGGAGGGGTGCAGCAAGAGCCTGATCTCTGGTGTGAACTTTCAACCAGTCAGATTCCATGAGGTCACCAAGACAGGGGAGGTGCTGGAGCTTCTACCAGCGCAACACGAGGAAGACAGGGAGTGCGAGCACAGCAGGCAGCAATTTGGGATGGTCCCCATTGCTAGGGTACCCATAGTCTGTTCGGCATGTCCCCTCCAAGTTCTTAAAGTCGATGGGTCCGTCATCAGGAACTATTTTTTCATGGGCCATTGCGTCCCGTACCTAGTGGAAAAGAAAGTTCAGTTAGGGTGGCAGTCGATGTTTGCCCTACTCACAATAGATCAACCAAAATCAATAAATCTGAGCTGTTCATATTCATTACCTTCAGTGGGTCTACTCTCAGCAAGACTAGCATTATATTCATCCTGTTGCACGTTGCCTTATACTCAGACCATTAGTCCATTTGGTCTAGGACTGTCTACACTGACTGGCAGCACTTTCCAGTGTTTCAGGCAGGGAGTCCTTCCCAGCCCTACTAGGAATCGAACCTGGGACCTTCTGCCTGTCAGGCAGATGCTGTACCACTTTTTTTTTTTAAGTGATTCTGAAATGGGATAGTCTTGCATGCAAAGGAAGGAGCCTTATACTGTGTCAGATCCATTGGTCCATCTAGCTCAGTATTGTCAACGCTGACTGTCAGTGGCTTTCCAAAATTCCAGGTCTTTCTCCCCTCACTTGCAGTGTCTCCCTGCTGCCGTTCTGGTTGACTGCTGCGTGTGGAATTGATGGGGTGTGAGCCATCTTCAGATAACAAAATGTCTTGGGCAGGGGGTTAGCATAAATAAGGGAAGAGACAGGGCCAAGAGGGGAACAGTCCTAGCAGTGCAAAGCATTATCCGAGGCTCTCTGTGTCCCCCTCCCAACCCTTCTGCAGACAGAGCCTTGCTGGTCTTGGCAGTCTCACCTGCTCCACACTCTCAAAGACCCGCAGCAGGTTGTTGGTCAGGGCGTCTCTCACTTCCTTCTCTGTCCAGTTCCTCCGCAGAAGCTCTGCAACTAAGTCTGGGTATTTGGAGACATTTTCCAAACCATCTGGGACACTGTGTGGGGCAAGGAATGCCGGAACAAATCCAAGAAATGAGAGTTAAGAGTTCCCTGCACCTGGCAAAATCTCCTCATTTTACCCCAACAGAAGGGAAGCTTCAAGATGGGGCTGCATCTAGAAGGGTCAGCTCAGTAGCTTTTCTTTGATGGCTCATGCACCATCATCGGCTGTATACCCTTGGTCAGGGTTCAAGAAGCCAACAAGAGACACCTCTGGGAACCCCTTGGCTCTTGGGTTGTATCTCTGAGATAGTTTTGGTGGAGCCACATATGCATATACAGTGGTACCTCAGGTTACATACGCTTCAGGTTACAGATGCTTCAGGTTACAGACGCTTCAGGTTACAGACTCCGCTAACCCAGAAATAGTACCTCGGGTTAAGAACTTTGCTTCAGGATGAGAACAGAAATCGTGCTCCGGCGGCACAGCGGCAGCGGGAGGCCCCATAAGCTAAAGTGGTGCTTCAGGTTAAGAACGGACCTCCAGAACAAATTACCGTATTTTTCACTCTATAACACGCACCTGACCATAACACGCATGTAGCTTTTAGAGGAGGAAAATCCGTAGGCATGCCACCCGTAGGCATTCCCTCCATAACACACACAGACATTTCCCCTTACTTTCTAGGAGGAAAAAAGTGGGTGTTATGGTGCAAAAAATACGGTAAGTTCTTAACCCGACGTACCACTGTAATAGACATGCAACCATTGCAGCCTTCATGCTCCCAAGCACCCTTATTTTATTCTCTCTATTTATAAATCATCTCACATCCAAAGTGGTGTACAATATAAGAAAATGAGATGAAATACAAAAGAGACAGAGTTGAAAAATAATAAATCCATAACGACAATTGTACAATTAATAAAATGAGTGGATCACTGATGGGATTGGGCTACATGATCTTTCAGAGACCTTCCAATTCTGTGATCTATAATTATGCAACATGTGGACCTTCAATATCTGGGACCATTGTGTCACCCCACAACCATCACTGTAACAAAAAGGGGGCTCAGTAAATTTTAAAATTAACTTGCGGGGGGGGGTTACTAGTCAGTTACTTATGGTCTCCAAGTGGTCAAGTGAACTCTGATGGGTGAGGCATGAATATCTACTATGGCCAGGCTTTGGATTGATTCGGCCCAGGCCAGCCTGACAGACTCAAAAACCGACATATTTGGGGTATCTGATATACCCTTCTATCCCCTCTCCCCCCCTTCCTCTGATACCTGGGAACACCATCATAGTCTCCTCCAAAGCCAACTGCCTCTGGTCCAGCAACACGCTTTACGTAGTCCATGTGGTCTGTGGGCAAGAGGTCTGGGAGGTCAACACACTCACTGCTTTTGTGTGCTTTGATCCCTCCCACCCCACCTCCTCAGATGTGCCCTCACCCCACCCTCTCTGCCTCACCTGCAACCTGTGTAAGGTTGGCTTTGGAGCTACAGGACACATAGGTGTTGTAGAAGTTCACCATCACAAGGCCACGGGTCTTGTTCTATAGAAGGGAGGCAGGGGAGCTATTTCAGAGAAAGCAGGTTCCTGGGAAGAACTGGCACTCTATGACAGGACTGGGCAGGCTTATGGTTTGTGGGATCCACTTTGGGGGTGATGTTTTTTATGAGAACCTCCAAGATCCACCAAGCAGAGCCATGTGCAAAATACAGGGCACTTAGAATTAAGGAAGCCCGTGCCCAGGAATTACTTCTGGTATGCAAAAAACAAATTCCTGGGCTTGGAATTCATTCATTCTAACCAAATGGAACAAAAATCCACTCCTAATTGCCCCACGGTTGACCCCCATTTGAGCAATATTATGTGTGTAAGTTTGCTGCTGCTATTATTTAACCCAGGGACTGCTAACCTATTTGGACCAGTGGGTACATTTGGAATTTTGAGAGGAAGTCGGGAGTGCCAGTCACAAAATGGCTGCCATTTGGTGGTGTGGCATAACACAAAATGGCTGCCATGGGGACCCTGATGCTGCCTCATATCCTTAAGTCTTGCCCTACTCACATCTCTGGTACAAGGTCACTTTATAGCAGTCTGCACCACCCTGGTACCCTCCAGATATTTAGGACTACAACTACCACCCATTTTGTGCTGTCTAAGAGTCATGACACAAAAGGAAAAGGCACTGTGGGGGGAGGAGGAAAAAGGCAAGCTCAGGCATTAGTTCTTTGGGCAGGAGCTGATGGGAATTGTAACTATACCCCAAAACAGTTGGAGGGAACCAGGATGACACAGGTTACCTTGCAACACACATCATAGTCTTTCTCACCACTTCGCGGAGGACATCATCTGGCACATTGCGCTGGTGTTTGCAGATGGCATAGGCTGAGGAGTGGCTGAATATCACAGGCGCTCTGGAGACATTCAAAGCGTCTTTCATTGTCTTCACAGAGACGTGAGCCAAATCCACCATCATTCCCAGACGGTTCATCTCCCTGACCAAGCGCTTTAAGGGAGGAAAAACAGGGCAAGGGGTGGAGAGAGAGAGAGAAATTGGGTGCAGAGTAACCGGTGGGTCTCTCTGTATTCTACAGTATGTGAGGACAAACCATTCAGACTGTCACTTACCAAGAGATAGACACTCACTGAGTAGATTGTTAAGCTTAAAATCACTATTTTTGGGGGGGGGGGTTCCCCCAAAGCTTAACAATTTTGGTGGGTTTCTGAAAAGACTTTGCGGGTGTCATGAATTTTATTTTTTGAAATATGGCAACCCTACCTAAAATCCTTTGCCTGTTAGGGGCCACCTCACATTTTCTTCAAAAAAATTTGCTTTGCACAGGTAACTACCATACAGTTATCAATTTTTTCAAAAGTAGAGGTTCCATGGCTTTTGAAAAATAGGGGTCCTAAGTAATTAGCTAATTGGGAACCACTGCCCTAAGTTGTGGAATTCCTTCCCCACGGAGATGTGTCTGCAGTGGCGTAGCGTGGGTTGTCAGCACCCGGGGCAAGGCAAGTAATTTGCGCCCCCTAACCCGTGGATTTGCCCTAACCCCAGAAGTTGCGCCCGGTGCGGCCGGCCCCCCCTGCACCCCCCACGCTACGCCACTGTGTGTCTGGCTTACTATGCAGCTTTCAGCAAATGCTGAAGACGTACCTCTTTGACAACTGAACTGTGCATTTTCAGGGCCCACTCTATTCTTGTTAATGTAGCCTGTTTTAACTTTTTAATTCTGAATTTTAAATTGTTGCACCCTCTGGGATCTGATGGTGAAGGACAGGTGATGAGCATGAAGAACAAGAAGAGGAGGAGGAGGAGGAGCCACTGCCCAACAGGGGAGTAGATTGCCTCAGAAGAAATTTTCAAACAGAGATTGGGTGGTCAGAGATCCTTTACCTTCGATTCCTGTATTGGCCTTGATTATTGCTGGCATCCTTTACAACTCTCCAGTTCTGTGGTTCTATGACGATGATGATATCACTCAAAGCATATCCACTTTCTTCCTATCCTTAGCTAAATCAGGCTTGGGGGGCGGGTAGCAGCTTGCTAAAGCGTGACAGGGGCTCATACAATTGTCACATTGGGAGTTGAACCTGAGCAAACAGGAAGGACCACAGCTCAGTGGCAGAGCATCTGCTTTGAATGCAGAAGGTCCAGTCCCTAGCATCTCCCAGCAGGGCTGAGAAAACTGAGAGTCAGACTGAGGAATGTCATATATTTCCATCAAAACTTGCTAGAGAGCTTCCACTCACCTTCCCAAATTCAGTCAAGCCATTGTGAACTGGTTCCTCCTCTGGGGTGTCCACCAGCCAGTTATCAGCCCTGCCAAATGTTATAAAAGTTTTGGTTAATACACACTATCTTTTACGCATGCGCATAAGGGATGCATGTAGAAAGGTGCATAATCCCAAATATCCCCTTTCTGTCTTCAAATAAAATTACATTCACCCAAAACATCTCCTCTAAACCACAAGACTAAAACAGAAAGACAAGAGCAGGAGAAAGGCTATGTTTAGCCTTTAGTCCAATAATTATTTTATTGCATTACAATGTAATGTTGTAAATCGCTTTGATATATAGTTGTACCGTGGAAGTTGAACAGAATCCATTCTGGAAGTCTGTTTAACTTCTGAAACGTTCGGAAACCAAAGCATGGCTTCTCATTGGCTGCAGGAAGATCCTGAAGCCAATCAGAAGCTGTGGAAGCCCCATTGGACATTCGGCTTCCAAAAGAACGTTTGAAAACTGGAACACTCACTTTGGGAGCCAGAATGTTCGACTCCCAAGGCGTTCGGGAGCCTATGTACGACTGTATTTCTATGAATAGTGGTATATAAATATTCTGATAAATAAATAAAGGAACTGCATTCTGTGTTTGCTCAGACACATTTGCCCAGTGCTCTGGGGCTGGGCCCTGTAATTGAAAGCAGACTATGCTCTGCCTCTAGCAAAGGCAGCCTTACCAGGGTGTGTTGCAGCTGTGGGTGAGGGTCATGTAGCGCACCCCTAGCTGGTAGAAGGTGCGCAGGACGGCCATGCTGCTGTCTATAGAGTGCCCACCCTCCACGCCAATCAGACTGGCCACCCGTCCATTGGTGAAAGCATTCTGGATACCTGCAAGGAAAAGATCTCCTGTGGGCTTCTAACACCAAGCAAGATATGAGGAATCTGCAGAGGGTGGAGTCAGGACAGGTGTGGGAGGCGGAGGCACTCTAAATCAGCCCCTTATCACCAAGTAACCCATTGTGGGATCCAATGGGAATATAATCTCTTCAATAGTAGGGAGAATTTTGGCAGGGACTGCTTCTGTGTCCAGTCCTGGGCACCACAGTTTAGGAAGGACATTGACAAGCTGGAATATGTGCAGAGAAGGGTGACCAAGATGATCAAGGGTCTGGAAAGCAAACCATATGGGGAATGGCTGAAGGAGCTGGGTATATTTAGCCTGGGGGAAAAGGAGACAAAGAGGGCTGTCACATGGAATATGGAGCAATCTTGTTTTCTGCAGCTCCAAAGCGTAGATTCAAAGTACAAGAAAGGAGATTCTGACGAAACGTGAGGAAGACTCTTTTGATGGTGAGAGCTATTTGATAGCTGAATGGACTACCTTGGAAGGCGGTGGACTCTCCTTTGCAGGAGGTTTTTAAACAGAGGTTGGATAGCCATCTGTCAGAAATTCTTAAGTTGTGATTCTTGCTTTATTTATTATTTATTTATTTAAAAATTATATACGCCTGCACCATTAAAATATATCACAGCAGTATACAACAATATAAGAACATAAAACCAGTCAATAACATCACAAAAAGTTAAAAGCAAGTTAAAAGCAAAAATAAAAACGGGGGAAAATCAATAGACCATTGTTGGGAATGTACGCTTAATTGCCTGCATAGTTTTCAGCAGCCATTTAAAAGTTGGTACATAGCACACCTGATGAATCTCTATTGGCAGGAGGTTCCTCAGGGAGAATCCTTTGCAGAGGTTGGACTAGATGACCCTATGGGCCCCTTTCAACTCTGCAATTCTCTGATTCTATGATTCTCCCACCACCAAAGCACACCCATGGGGAATATGGCACCTGCTGAAATTGTCCCTACTATGAATGGTAGTCTGTATTCAATTGAATCCTGCAGCCCCACTGGCCTTCCTGCTCCATCACAGATAGGAATGGGGCAGCAGCCAGCCTTCCTGCCCTGGGACTTCTCAGTTTTGTCAAAGTCTTGCCCTGTGTTGAATTGTTGCAGGTCAGGTTGAATGGATGTGTTCCCATCCTGGGCTACCCATCTCCAGCCTGGGAGAAGCTCTCCTGTCTAGGTTGTTTTCCTCTCTTACCTGCACTGCTGGTGACACACTCAAAGTCATCCGGGTAGTGGTGACACATGCGATGGATGACGTCAATCTGCTCTAAGGTTCTCTTGACAGCATCTTTGTTCTGGGTTTCGCAGGGCACATAGGCAGCCCAGAACTGAGCAAGGAGAGAGGAAAGCAAAAAGGAAGGTTTCCAAGGGCTAGGAAAACTGCCTCTTTCATGCACACTCCCCCACCCCAACCATGGAATGAGCTGCTGGGATGCCATGGAACATCAGCAAACATTCTAACTTCTGGTGAGGGAGAACCAGTCTGTAGAATCTTGACAAGAGAATGCTTGCTCCAATTGCTTAGTCTACGTACGGTTTTGCACTGAGTGTAGAGACAGGAAGTTCTGTGTGTTGTTTGTGGTAACATTTTGTTATTGTTTGTGAGCATATAGTGGAGTTTCATCTTCCACAGAATGGGTCTCTCATACACTAAAGGTAAAGGTAAAGGACCCCTGGATGGTTAAGTCCAGTCAAAGGCGACTACGGGGTTGTGGTGCTCATCTCGCTTCAGGCTGAGGGAGCTGGCATTTGTCCACAGACAGCTTTCTGGGTCATGTGGCTGTTAGAATTCCTGCTCCGTGATTGCAGTCATGGGATTGTTGTCTATCACATTACGGTATATGTTTTGACTCCACAAAGTGGGAAGGGACGGAGACAGGATGTTTGTGTTACTGTGTTCTGTGATGTGGGACTATTGTCCTTTCTTCTTTTTCTCTTTGCTATCTGATGCTAGAGAGGAAGGGAGCCATGTTGCAGTGATTCGTATGTGTTTATATGTAAATAAAGTAGATTAGCCAAAATGCTGAGTTGCTAAGGTCTGTCACGCAAGCTGCGAAGACTCTGTGGATCCCTAAGTGTGTCTGTTGGCATCATTCGCTGTGATGTTCGGGCTGAAGAAAGCTTTTGAAGCTCCCGAACGATCAACAGGGAGGGAGGGAACATGCCAGTTGGGCATGTGTCTCTGCCAGGGTCCTACTCGAGTGTGGGATGAGCTCTTGTCAGTGGCCAGCATGACTAAACCTCTACTGGGGCACGGAGGGCCGAGATGAGTGCCAGAGCGCATGGAAACGCTGTTTACCTTCCCACCATAGGAGTACTTATTTATCTACTTGCACTGGTATGCTTTCAAATTGCTAGGTTGGCAGAAGCTGGGACAAAGCCATAGCTGGCAAGTGTCCCTTATTTGAAGGGACAGTCCCTTATTCCAGTGCCATGTCCCGCTGCTGTCCCTTATTGATGGATGTCCCTTAAATGTCCCTTAAATTTCAAACGAAGCAGCTCCTCTCCCTCCCTCCCTGCTGGCCAGAGAGGAGGAAGGCTCCAACTGTGTTGCTTGGCTGTGTTGCTCACCCAATAAGAAGTCTAAGAACGACTGGGGGGGTGGAGCTTGCATGCCTTGTGTGTGGCTAGTTAATGCAAGCTGAGGGGGTTTTTGAATGCTGGACGCCATTTTGTTGCACGTGCTGCTGCAAACTTTGCAGTGCAAAGCCAGGCCGGGGAGCCATCTTAAGTTGAGGCTGCATAGGCCTTGTGGTGCATGTGATTCAGATTCTATTCAGTTGAACCTCTGGTTACAAAGTTGGTTGGACAGTGTTCTCGAAGCTACCAGCATGAGTTTGACCAGACTGCAGGAGGACAGGAAGACTGGAGTGCCTGGAACAGGTGAGGTTGCAGGTTCCTTATTTTGGCTGCTGGTCCCTTATTTTCAAGGCTGCTGGTCCCTTATTTTCAAATCTGTAAGTTGACAGCTATGGACAAAGCAAAGGGAGCTCACCCCGTTGTGTGGATTCAAACCACTGACCTTCTGATCAGCAAGCCCAAGAGACTCAATACTTTAGACCACAGCGCCGCCCATGCCACCTGGCAGCTGGGAAAGACCCTGAACACAACCAACGTAGCATTAAGTTAGCCACTTTGTGGTATACTTTTGTACTGATGTGATATTGTGGCACATGGGAAAACACAAATGCGTTACCAAATATTTTTCTCTGAAAAATAACCTGTAGGGGTTGGAAACTTGCCAAGTGTCCGAATAACCAAATGGTTTGACAAAAGTGCACATTTCACCTGTTCTATTTTTCTGTCTCTTCCCCACTGTTTATACCTGTGCTCCCACGTGTCCAAGACGCAGCTTTGGGATGTTTGTGTGAGTGTCATTCAGCGTAGTCAGATTTGCAGACTTCAGAGACAGTTGGTTGTTGAATTTTTTCAGCAACTGCCAAGGTAAGTCATTGTGCCTAGAACAGGAGAGGGTAAAATAACAATAAGTCAGCAGGCCCAGCACTGCACAACTTAGGCTGCCTTTGTCCAGAGAAGGGCATTGCTAGGCTACCAGCCAAGGCTGATAGAAGGCACCATCAAGGCCACTTGAGCCTCAAATGATAGGATTGGATCCAATCTATGCACCTGCTCAAACTATGCACCTGCTCGTCCAGAGAGAAGGTAACCCCACCCAGTGCAACCAGCATTCTACCCATCTGGTCCAGGGAACCACCCACTAAACATGCCTTAGTTTTATCTGCTTTAATTTTTCACGTATTGGCTCTCATCCAGTCCATTACTGAGGCCAGACATAAAGTGAGCACATCTGCTGCCACACCTGCAGATGTAAAAGGAGAAACACAGCTGTGCGATACCTGCATATTGCTGTCAACACAATCCTAAACTTTGGATTATTCCACTTTAAGGATGGTTTGGCCAAGAAATGTATTCTAGAGTGAATTCCATAACTTCGCAAGACATCTGCTTACTCCTGCCCCATCTACTCCACGGAATGGTATGGCTGCTGAGTCTTATTTCTGCTCTGGTGACTGGATAGTGCTCACTTGAAGACAGCAGGCTAGTTGGAGGTGGATACAGGGAGAGAGACAGGCTGTGTAGCATACAAAACTCTATCCTCCAATAGTGGGAATAGAGCGGCAAGGGTGGGAGGCTTAGGAGGAACAGCCAGAGGACTGCTACCCTTGTACCTCAACACCTGCTGCTGCCTAAGGCAGACGCCTCACTTTGCCTAATGGTAGGGTGAAGCTTATATATAAATGAACTCCTCCAACTTTTCAACTTTGGAAACAGTCCTATGCTCACCTTCCTAGGAAGGAATAAAAAGGAAAAGAGCTTGTGAGTCATTGTACATGATTTTTATTTTCCCGTTACCATCTACCCTCAAAAAGGAAAATAAATGACTAAGATAGACATTTCCACTTTCCAGTCTGTTACTCTGTCCAGCCCTTTGTGAAAATAGGACTTGCTATTAACTTTCCAGCTGTGTTTTGTGTTCTGAAAAGGATATTCACAGCATAATCCTATGCATGCTGACTTGGAAGCAGGGATGGGCAAATATGCCAATTTTGGTTTCTTTCAGTTTCCCACTTTTCCAAACTTAAGTTCAGTTTGCTACATTTCCACATGAGTTTGAAACTTTTTTCTGATCTCTAAAGTTCTCTTGAAAATTCCTCAGCATTATTGTGTGAATTTCTCCCTGCTCCCTACACATTTTAACATGCTATTTTGCCTTACACAATTTTCTGTAACACAATGCATTTTGGAATGTGATTTTCACTATTATATGCACTTATATGCATACATTTATATGCATTTTTGTTCACATTATGTGGCTGTTGACTGTGTAGCAAAATTTGGATAAAGGCAAATTTTGAAGGGTGTTTTAGTTCTCATACTGTTTCCAAAAATGCAAATAAGGTAAGTTTGCCTGCGAATGCAAATTGAATTAAGCTTGTTCACCGTTACTATGTAGAAGTAAGTCCTACTGTGTTTAATGGAGCTTACTCTCTAGTAAATATTTGTAGGACAGCAGCCTTAATGACAGGGTAATGTGCTCATTAGTTTTTTCTACAGCCATTAGGAGGTGTACATCTTCTGATAGCTTTAAAAGGGCACACAGAGAAAGAGAACATGCTAAAACTCAATTTCTACAGGAGGAGGAAAAGAAAGACAGTAACTCTAAGTCAATCATTCATGGGATTCCTTTGAACAAGGACCTGGAAATCGACCCGGCAAGCCTTAATGGGAATACTTCAGCAAAGGGAATTGAAAGAGTGATAGATCCACTTGACTTCAGTAGCAGTCTCAAGAGATGATCCTGAATGCCTGAGCTGGCCCAAAAGGCCATTTCACACATGCACACCATGACAAAACTGCAAAACCCATGTTAACCACCCACAATACACTTCACGCTGAGGTGACGGCTGTACATAACACCCTGCATTTAAAGTATGCCCCCCCCCCGGAAAAAGAATTATGTGAATTGTAGTTTGTTAAGGGAACTAGCAACTATAACTCTGTGAGGGGTAGACTACAGTTTGCATTATTCTTGAGGCTGGGAATGTGCTTTTGGGGGACAGCAGCAGCAGCAGTAGCAGCAGCAGTCCCCTGGCTATTCCTCCTAAGCCTCCCACGCTTGCCACTCTATTACGCCCGCTGGAGGACAGAGTTTTGTATGTTACTCAGCTTGTCTCTCTCCCTGCCTCCCCCTCCAACTAGCCTGCTGTCTTCAGGCAAGCACTGTCCAGTCACTAGAGCGGAAATAAGACTCAGCAGCCACACCATTCAGTTTCCGTGAAGCAAGCGTCTTGCTAAGCTATGGAATTCACTCCCTGGAATACATAGTGATGGCCACCAACTTGGGCGGCTTTAGAAGAGGATTAGACCAATTCATGGCGAATAAGGCTTGCAATGGCTATTGACCCTGAAAGCTGTGTTTTACCTCCACTCTCAGAGGCATAATGCCTCTGAATACCAGGTTCTGGGAGTCACAAATGGGGAGAGCACTTTTGTACTCAGGTCCTGCTTGCAGCCTTCTTAAAGGCATTTGATTGGCAACTGTGAGAAGAGTAGGACGGGCCTTTGATCTCATTCAGTTTTATGGCTCTTATCACGTTCTTGGTTTGTTTTGACTTTTGCAGCAAACTGGCAATGGGCCAGCCCAGTTTTTACAGACATCGCGATTAGGTCATAATAATGACATAAATGGCCATGCTTTGAAAATTATATGCAGGGCCAAAGTCTAGTCAAATTTCCTTTATGATTCTGAGTAACTGCAAAGAATTCCTGCATTGGACTAGATGACCCAGAGGGTCCCTTCCAACTCTAGAATTTTATGATTCTTTCCCAAGTGAAACACCTAGTGCTCTTATTGCTTTCTTGGTTGCTAGGACTCCTGCCTTTTTCTCTTCCATGGCCTCATTTCTTGCTCTCTTAGGCATGCTGATCGGACTTTTACTCTCCAGTCTTGTTTGCCTCCTGTGTGAATGCCTATCCACTTAGAAACTTTGGTAATTAAGTGGCATATACAGTGGTACCTTGGGTTAAGAACTTAATTCGTTCTGGACGTCTGTTTTTAACCTGAAACTGTTCTTAACCTTAACTGTTCTTTAGCTAATGGGGCCTCCTGCTGCCGCCACGCCGCCGCTGCCATGTGATTTCTGTTCTCATCCTGAAGCAAAGTTCTTAACCTGAGGTACTATTTCTGGGTTAGTGGAGTCTGTAACCTGGAGCGTCTGTAACCTGAAGCTTCTGTAACCCGAGGTACCACTGTAAATACCTTAAACTAACACCATCAGGGGCCTCAGCTGGATCAATCCATGGGCCTGTCTAGTCCAGCTGTTCTCACAGTGGCCAACCAGATGCCTTGAGGGCAAGCTGGCAAACAGGACCTGAGCGTAACAGGACTCTCCCCACCTGTGAACCCTAACAACTGGTTGACAGAAGCATATTGCTCTGACATTGGAAGAAGACCCAAACCATGGTGTCTAGTAGCCATTGAGAGCTTTCTCTCAATAATAATAATAATAATAATAATAATAAACATGGTAGCACCCAAACTGGATATTCTCAAGATGGGAGAGTTGCCCTGCATATGCTCAGATGCTCCTTTGCCTAAGTCAATTTTAAGCAGCAACACCACCACCACCACCACATTCCCTGGCACTGTGTCCTATATGGCAGAATTTTTGGAATCAGAAAGCAGCAGGCTGAGGCCTCTGAGATGTGCCAATATCTCAGAAGGCTTGGTCTGGCAGGGAGGCAAGAGCTCTTAATTTCATAATTGCAAGGCCGCGTAGCTGTACTTATTGTTCTTATTCCAGAGAGAATGACAGGTTTGAATGGCACCAAAGGGCAGTAATTTGCCCATTTGCCTGCTAATGATTAACTTGGAGAACAGCTTCTACAGCTGCTATTAAGCCCAAACCTCCAGGTCAGTGCCCTAAAAGCCTGGGAGTCACTCCCTTCTGGACCTTCCCAGTTCAGGCACCTTCTGCATCTTTCCTTCCGCAGGGTTACTGCTTTTACAACAAGGTATTTCTGGAGGACAATGTGTGAATCAACCCTTCTGTGATGTTTCAAAAGGCCCTTGAAAATGCAAAGAGGGTTGGGGACAGTATCCCATCTGATCCAGACTCTGGGAAGACCTCATTGGAGTAAGAGGCTTAGGACCCCATAGAGAACCTCCCCACAACTGAAGATCTGGAGGAACCCACCATTGTCCAGGGTGCACCTTTCCTGAGGCCTAAATGACCCCTCTGGCCACATGCTGAGCCTGCCTTGAACCCTAATTAGGAACATAGGAAGCTACCTTCTCCTGAGTCAGGCCATTGGTCCATTTAGCTCAGTTCTGTCCACCCTGACTGGCAACAGTTCCCCCAGGGTTTCAGGCAGGATCCTTCCCCAGCCCTGCTTGGATTGACCACGAGATCTTCTGTATGGCCCTTCCCCCAGAAGGCATAGGAAGGAAGTGTGGTCTTACCCATCTATCACAGGTGATGTTGTCATGATTCTCTCTGCCTCCTGCTGATACTGATCTGCTGAGCAGAGCAAGAGCCAGGAGAGGAGCAGGAAAGTAGCTTTCAGGAGCATCCTGGTGCCTGGCAGGCTGGACTACACCTCCCTTTGCTGAAGTTTCTCTTGTGGCCCTGAAGCTTTTCCTGCAGCAGGCGATGCAAAAGAGGAATTCCAGGGAACCTCTACTTGCTGCAAAGAGTGATTGGTTTCTTGGCTTGATGCACCAGGAACAGACAAGCAGGTGCAAACTCTGGGTTGTACTTGCCACCTACAGCCAATAAATAAGAGCTTGGGAGGAGCCACAGAACAATATCAGCTGCTTGGGTTCACTGTATCTCTTAGGGCACCGTGCCCATTACAGTTATGGTTGTGCTGCCTCAAAAAGAATGCTGTAGAACTAGAGAAGCTTCAGAAGTAGGCAACCAAAAGGATCAAGGGGATGGAGCAACTTCTGCAAGAGGAAAGGTTGCAACATTTTGGGCAGCTGAGTTTAGCGGAAAGGCAAACATGGAGGTGTGGGACATGATATTGACATGTACGTAATTATAGATGGTAGAGCTGAATGTTGACATGTTCAGGGCAGACAAAACAAAGTGCTTCTTCACACAATGCAAAGCTAAATTATGGCATTTTCTTCCATTAGAGATAGGGGCCTGCACTGCCATGAGCTTTGTTGAGGCAAGTCTCCTCAAGCAGCACTCGGTGTGTGTGTGTGTGTGTGCATGCGTGCACGCAGAAGACTTGGATTTGGGTGCTCCACCCACCTCTTGTCTCCTACATGCTTGGACATGGTGGTGAGGCCTCCTCTTTCTCCTGGCCTGGGCACAATTTCAGTGGCAAATGTGAGGGACGGGGAGGGTGTGTGTGTGGAGAGTGATGCAATCCCACCTGATGGCAACTCACCTGGTGGCTTTCTTCTCCTCCCAGAAAGCAGCCCCGCTTGGTGGTGGCTCCAGGCAGGTAGGAGCAGGTCCATGCCACTGGCTGGTGGTGGAGGGCAGGGCTGGTAGAGACAGGCCTCCTCCTTGATAATAATAATAATAATAATTTATTATTTGTACCCCGCCCATCTGGCTGGGTTTCCCCAGCCACTCTGGGCGGCTTCCATAAAAACCAGAAATACATTAAAATATCACAGATTAAAAACTTCCCTGAACAGGGCTGCCTTAAGATGTCTTCTGAATGTCAGGTAGTTATTTATCGCTTTGACATCTGATGGGAGGGCGTTCCACAAGGCGGGTGCCACTACCGAGAAGGCCCTCTGCCTGGTTCCCTGTAGCTTTGCTTCTCGTAACGAGGGAACCGCCAGAAGGCCCCCGGCGCTGGACCTCAGCGTCCGGGCAGAACGATGGGGGTGGAGACGCTCCTTCAGGTATACTGGGCCGAGGCCGTTTAGGGCTTTAAAGGTCAACACCAGCACTTTGAATTGTGCTCGGAAACGTACTGGGAGCCAATGTAGGTCTTTCAAGGTCTTGATCTTGTGGTTGCATTTTCAGTGGGTGGCCTATGCCTCACAGAGCCAGGTGAGGGGTTGGCCTGCCTGCCTGCCAGCCATGGCTGTTTCTGCTCCTGCCACTGCTCATTGCTGGTGGGGCTGCAGAGAAGCAAGAGAAGGAAGGCAAGAGTGAAAGGAGAAGAACAACTCTTCTCTGTGTTTTCCTCATTAAGAGAAAAAATACCCCTTTTCTCATTTTTCTCCAAACTTTGTTTTTTCTCTGCTGCCCTCATCCTGTTTATCAGGTCTAGTGTGTGAGAAGATTGACTGGAGGCGAGAGAGTCCTGTTAGTCCTGTTGTGGTGTATATGTGGGCATTATAGTAGCTTGGCAGCTAGATTTTTGTGTTTTTCCTTGCCATTTTGTGCCCCCTTGGAGCAGCAGCTCTTCAGCAGCATCTTCGCTTCCTACTGGAAGCTCCAGAAAGGTGGCAGCCATTTTGCAGCTCCTCTCATGGTGCTCCCCTTGAATTGCACCCCCTTAGCAGCAGTACCTGCCTGTTATCATAGCTGCTCTTCACCCAGCTGTGTGACTGCCTCTGTCTCCTGGCGCTCCCCCCCCCCTTTACCTCCCCTAGCCGGAAGAGTTTTAGTGATCTAGTCCTGGCAGACAGTTACCCCTCACAGAGCGATGGTTTCCAGCCCCCTTAACAATCTCACTTTCCATAATTTTCGGGGTGTTTCTGTGTGTCCATTTTCTTGCTTGTCTCAGGTGGCAAAACGGCTTGGACAAATTCACATAGGATAAGACTATCAATGGTGTTATGTACTGAATGGCTTCTAGTGGGGATGGCTATGCTCTGCCTCCATAGTCGGAGGATAAAGCCATAATGCCGGTAGATTGTCAGTTGCTGGAAATCACAAGAGGGGAGAGGGCTGCTGTTGCATTCAGGTTCTGCTTTGGGGCTTCCCATTGGGGCATGTGGTTGACCATTGTGAGAACAGGTTACTACACTAGATGGGACACTGACCCGATCTAACAGCCAGGCTCTTTTTATGTTACAGTATTATGTGTTAGTTACATTGAGATTGGATCACTGTGACACGCTCTGTTTACCACTGCCTCTGAAGGGTGTTCAGAAACATCAGCTAGCTCATAACGTTGCAGCAAGGTTCTTAACTGGTACAGTATTTGGGGGACATAAATCTCCACTTTTATACTATCTTTACTGGCTGCCCCTTCATTCCTGAGAACAATTCAAAGTTCTCATTTTTTACCTTTAAAGCCATGAAAGATCTGGCACCTGGATATCTGAAGGACCAGGAGACCTGAAGACAGGGCTTTTTTTTCAGCCACTGCTCCCCAGAACTCAGCTTCAGCACCTCTCAGGTGGGCACTATTGTCATTCTAACAGAACAATGGAAAAGTTCATGGTGAGCAATCTGGCTCCTCTTTCTCTAAAAAAATACCACTGCCTGAATGACATTAATTGACCTATACACTTTGATCAGTAGGAGATGCCTCTTTTTATTTTGAAGTGTTCTTTCCTCTTGGCACTCAGGTGATGGCTTGATGAGCAGCCACACCTAGCCTGTGTCACTACCTGCAGATAAGTAACTTTGATAGCAGCTGTAAATCTAATTGCTATCTTTTGAGAGTTGTGGTAGTAGTGCACACCAGAGCACTAAGGCACATGTTGTTGCCTTCACACAGCAGTATACAGTATTTCATTTTCAGGTCTTTCCCCTGACTGTTAAGTTCCACGTTATATCTGAGCTTTCACAAGGCATAAAAGGCACATCTGGAACTAC